>NC_142797.1:87769637-87865680 GCF_049724085.1 Artemia sp. Qi Xiang Cuo
TTTAGAAACAAATTTAACTTTTACTCATCAAAAGTTATGTGCTTGAGAAAATTTGCCTTATTTTTGAAAATACGGAGAAAAAAAATGTATATTTACAAATTCAGACTGCACTTGTACTTACTTACAGTTCATTACCACGAACTGTTTGACGTCGTTGAAGTTTTAATGCTTAGGGTTGCTTTAAAAGCTAAAAAATAGTCTTAAATTCTGCATTTTAGTATAATTTTTCTTTTATATTTTTGGTTGTTACGTTGAGTGCAGCCCTTGGGCCGTACTCAGGCATAGGGGGGAAATATTCACTTAAAGTTTTGAATTCCATTGTCTTCAGAAAAATTTTTCCTATTGTTTTGATTGTAATCAGTTGCTTATGATGGAAAGGCAGCGTTGTCTTCTTCATTATTTACGTGTAGTTATTATCGAGGATGGGTTCCCCTCTCCTCACGAAATAAAATCTTACGTAAGTCTTTATTGGGAGCAATGTCATGTTTAAAAGACGTTTATCGTGACAATCTGTTCGCTTTTGCTACTTTCATGTCAGTTTTCAGGGACAATGACAGAGAGAGAGAGAGAGAGAAAGAGAGATAGTAAGGCCATAGGGAATTATAAATATACATTGAAGTGTTCCCCTCTCCTCACGAAATAAAATCTTACGTAAGTCTTTATTGGGAGCAATGTCATGTTTGAAAAACTTTTATCGTGACAATCTGTTCACTTTTGCTACTTTCATGTCATTTCTCAGGGCACAAGGACAAAAAGAGAGAGAAGAGAGAAAGAGAGAGAGAGAGAGAGAGAGAGAGAGAGAGACGAGAGAGAGAGAGAGAGAATGAGAGACAGAAAGGGGGAGTGAGAGAGAGACAGAAAGGGGAGAGAATGAGAGAGATGGGGGAGGAATAGCATTATTCATTGCAAGCATATAAGAAGTCGATTTACTAAATTATTAAAATATTTTTAGAATATCAGTTTAAAACTTACGTCGATAATCACAGCTAGCTCGGTGGATTCCTTCTCTCCTTTGGAATGGGGCGCGAGACGAATTACAGTTGATCTGATTGCATTCAATGATTCAATTAATCCCGTCTCAGTGCTATCCTGAGTTTCATCCATTTTTGGGCGTTTTTGCTGCGATGATTGATCAAGAACATTCTAAAAAATAAAAATCATTTTCAGTTTTCAAACTATTTAGCTTATGAGAGGGCACTGCCCCCTCTTATGAGAGGGACTTCACAACACTGTTCAAATAGAACAGCCTCAAATTCTTTCTCGAAAACATCTTTTAAAATGTCCCTAACTGTTTCCTCGAAATAAAATGATCAAAAACGGGTTCGCCCAAATAATGCTTTTTGACATCACTGTGATGACATAATTGGAAATTATTAAAAAACCTTTTTTCCTGTGTTAATTGCTTTTTGAAGATGGACATCCTGTTATAAGAAACCCCACTTTGCAAGGAACACTTAAAATTCAAATTATACCTGTCGGGCGGATTAAAAATTCAGGTGTGCTGATGGGACATTTTGATAAGAGCCTGGATGCGTGCGAAAGCTTAGTGCAAAAAAAAATACCAGTTTAAGAATGATTGCCAACTGTGAAATAGTGAATTGTTTTTTTATATAGTTAGTTTGTTTAAAGGAATAATTTGATTTTTGCATAAGAAAAGCATCTTGCTTAAAGAGAAGTTACAGGTAAGGTTCTATAGAAATGTATGATAAGCTACTTCAGTGTTATAAACATTCTTTTGTATACTGCTAATTTGGTTAATGAAAGAAAATGAAATAGGATTATTATAGAATAGACTAGAAACAAATTTTTTTTTTTCAAAAATCAGGAAATTTTTTTAATTAGAATATTTTTTAATTAGAATAGGAAGCTTTTTGAAAGTGCTAACAGCTTTAGCGTAAAGAGCATGATATCGAGGAGGGGGTGACCCTTCATATCCGGATTAAATCTACCGAAACTAATATGCAAATTCTATTTTAATTTTTCATGTACGATATAAGAAAATTTTACTCACCAGAAGTCGCTTAGAAGATTCCATATCTCTATCAATGTAAATGATTGTAAACTATAGGTATTGTTAGAACAAATGAACTATTCAAACTGTAGAAAATTATAATCTGAAACCTGAATATATACAAAAAATAATTGATATATATTGGCAGCTAAACAAGACGTACCGGTTTTCTGATACGGGATTTACCACTGGTTTTCTGACATGGAAGACACATACGCTATTAGAGATATCAAAAAAATATTTTGAATATATTAAGCTATAGACGAAACTGGTTTAGAAAAAAAAACCTGTTTGCTTTAAATTATATTATTACGAGCAAAACATGCTTGACTACATTATACTTTGTCAAGTTTTTACAAAAAAAAAAACTCGACTTTAGTGGACCAACCTTTAAAATGTTCACGCGTAAATACAGTGTCCCACGCATGGGTTTTTCTTGCGCAATTCAATGTATTTTTTTCATGTATTTTTGAAACCTTATGCGCAATTCAATGTATTTTTGAATGTATTTTTGAAAGTGCTTAATAGGTAACTACTCAGGACTGGCAGTACATAACAAAATGAGGAGTTTTTAGAAAAAGACCAAACAAAACATTAAAGCCTTATGGTCTTTTTGATCTTTTGTTTTCTATTGTCTAAAACTTAGTAACAGAAAAAAATATCTTTACAAAAGAGATAAATGAAAAAGTTCTATATAAGGCTATCCTCACATTTGCGCTACAAATGGGAGGTTATTAGGGGGTCGGGTTTCATACTAAAGGGTGGGTGGACGGGGCTGGTTGTGCAAAACCTTCCCGTTGGTGGCCCTGTTTTCACTAATCTTAATGCACAATTAAAAAACAATAAAACATCGAAACCTTATTGCCTTTATGACCTTTAGTTTTCTATTGTCTAAAAATTAGTAACATAAGAAAATTAATTTAAAAAATAAATCTATTTATTAATTTACATTAATATCTATTGTATGTTTGTTTGTATTGATTGTTTATTTAATGATTGTTTGATTGTTTATATGCCCCCAGGGCATAACTTACAATGCCTACCCCTGGGCCCTGGTGGGCTGTGTCGACTCTGGAGTTTTTGTTATCAGAATTTTGAACTGTTTTAACAAAATGTGTATCTTAACATTCGTATTTGATGCATTTAGGGCGTGGAGGAGGGGGGGCAAATTGCCCTCCAATCTCTTTTGACTCGGAGTCGACGTCTGAAACTGTAATTTTCATGGAGATAACTTACCCTAAAAGAGTATTTTAACCCTAAAAGGTTAAAGAATCTTCATGAAAATTACACTTTCAGATTCAGCATGTCGGAGAACGCACTCTCAGGTTCAGCAAGTCGGAGAACCGTAAAAAGTCATCCCTAAAATGCTAAGTTAACTCTAAAAGGTTAAAGAATCTCCATGAAAATTACACTTTCAGATTCAGAATGTCGGAGATTTCTGGTTTTGATGTTTCCGTGCGTGCAAGCACGTAATTCAAAGGCTTTATTTTATAAATTCAATACAAGTTCTTTTGTTAATATTCCTCCTAAATCCGTGTTTCGAGCTGGAGAACAAATCTTTTATCATTCCCAACTTTTTTGGCTTTTTGTATGCCCCAACACCAATCAATACTATTCAATGGCTTTATTTTATAAATTTAATACAAGTTATTTTCTTAATATTCCTCCTAAGTCCGTTTTTAACTTGGATTGCACATCTTTTTCCCCTCCCAACACTACTTTTTGACCTTATCTATACCTCAACACAAGCCAATATAATTCAAATGCTTTATTTTATAAATTCGATACAACTTTTTTTCATAATATTCCTCCTAAATCCGTTTTTTCAACTTAAAGTATGTATCTTCTCCCCCCCCCCAAACATTACTTTTCGACTTTATGTATACCCCCAACACAAACCAATATTACTCAAAGGCTTTATTTAATAAATTCAATTCGAGTTCCTTTCTTAATATTCCTCGTATAACCGTTTTTCAACTTGGAGTACATATTTTTTTCCCCTCCCAACATTACTTTTCGACTTTATGTACACTCCAACACAAACCAATATTATTCAAAGGCTTTATTTTATAAATTCAATGCAAGTTCTTTTCTTAAAATTCCTCCTAAATTTTTTTTTCAACTAGTATACATCTTTTTTCCCCTCCCAACATTACTTTTCGACTTCATGTATATTCCATACACAAACCAATATTATTCAAAGGCTTTATTTTATCAATTCAATACAAGTTCTTTTCTTAATCTTCCTCCTAAATCCATTTTTTTCGACTTGGAGTACTTATCTGTTTCCCCTCCCAACATTACTTTTTGGCTTTATGTATGTCCCTACACAAACCAATCAGAGGCAACGTTGTAGCGTTGCCTATAGTAAAGGCCATACGGCTTCAATGTTATATTATTTATTATTTTTTTCCCAGAGGCACTTCATATGGAAGGGGTCGTCGAAAAATCTTCAAAGGGGGTTTATCGATTGCAAATCGAGAGTTCTAGTACCCTTTTTGGTAGTTCAAAAATGGTTGGAGGGCAACTAGCCCCCCACACCCATCATTCCCCCAAACACATCCAATCAAAATTTTGAGTTAGCCATTTTGTTCAGCGTAGTTGATTTCCAGACGGAAAATATGTTTTTGAGGAGGAAAATCCTCCACAACCCTCAGGGTAAGGGTTTTAAATTATTCCCTGGGGGCATTTAATGTTTTTATAGAAGGCTTTGTGGTATAAGCTTCAAAAAAGGCTCATTCGATTAGAAATTCAAAGGGCTAGTGCCCTTTTTAATAGCCGAAAGTGATTGGAGGGCAGCTATCTGGAAATTGATTTCCAGATAGAAAATATATTTTTAAGGAGGACACTCCCCCACAACCCTCAGGAAAAGGGTTATAAGTTATGCCCTGGGGGCATATAAGGTTATTATAGAAGGTGTTTTCGTAGAAACTTCAAAAAAGGCTCATTCGATTGGAAATTCAAAGCGCTAATGCCCTTTCTAATAGTCGAAAGTGATTGGAGAGCAACTAGCCCCCCCCCCCCTACAACCATAATTCCCCCAAACACATCCAATCAAAATTTTGAGATAGCCATTTTGTTCGGTGTAGTTGATTTCCAGATAGAGAATATTTTTTTGAGGCAATCCCCCATAACTCTCAGGGCAAGGGTTTTAAATTATGCCCTTGGGGCAATTAAGGTTCTTATAGAAGGCCTTTTGGTACAAACTTCAAGCAAGGCTCATTCGATTAGAAATTCAAAGGGCTAATGCCCTTTTTAATTGTCGAAAGTGATTGGAAGGCAGCTAGCCCCTCCCCCCCCCTCCCCCCACGCTCATCATTCCCCCAAACACATCCAATATAAGTTTTGAGATAGCTATTTTGTTCAGCGTAGTTGATTTCCAGATGAAAAATATGTTTTTGAGGAGGACACTCCCCCACAACCCTCAGGGCAAGGGTTTTAAGTTATGCCCTGGGAGCATATAAGGTTTATATAGAAGGCGTTGTCGTAGAAACTTCGATAAAGGCTCATTCAATTGGAAATTCAAAGGGCTAGTACCCTTTTTAATAGTCAAAAGTGGTTGGAGGACAACTAGCCCCCCCCCCCCCCTTCCACGCCCATTATTCCTCCAAACACATCCAATCAAAATTTTGAGATAGCCATTTGGTTCAGCGTAGTTGATTTTCAGATAGAAAATATGTTTTTGAGGAGGACACTCCCCCACAACCCTTAGGGCAAGCGTTTTAAGTTATGCCCTGGGAGCATATAAAATTTTTATAGAAGGCGTTGTCGTAGAAACTGCAAAAAAGGCTCAATCGATTGGAAATTCAAAGATATAGTGCCCTTTTAAATAGTCGAAAGTGATTGGAGGGCAACTAACCCCCCCTTACGCTCACCTTTTCCCCAAACACATCCAATCAAAATTTTGAGAAATCCATTTTATTAAACTTAGTTTTAAGTTCTGAAAATTAGGTCTTTGAGGATGACAACTACTCAAGTATCTTAAGGACGAGAGTTGTAACTACAGTATTCTCCGAATCCTGTCCATTCTTTCTTACGGAAGGGATGCTTGTATAAACTATGGAGAAGGCTCATTTAATGAAACATTGAAGACTTATGTTCACTACTTAATAGTAAAAAGAGATTGAAGGTCAACTAGCCCACCGCCTCCTCCGCGCCCTAAATGCATCAGATAAAAATTTTGAGACAGACATTTTGTTAAAATAGTTCAAAGTTCTGATAACAGAAGCTCCGGTGTCGACACAGCCCACCAGGGCCCAGGGGTGGGCGTTGTAAGTTAAGCCCTTGGGGAATATAAACAATCAAACAATCATTAAATAAACAATCAATGCAAACAAACATACAATAGATATTAATGTAAATTAATAAATAAATTTAGTGCTGATATTAATTTTAATTAATAAACAAATTTCTGCTGGGTGGAATTTAACGCGGGGGAATTATCAGCATGAAAACAAAATGTTCTTTCAGGGGGGAGGAATTTCCCAGGAGTGGGTTTTCCAAATGTGAATTATTCAGGTAGGGGACGACTAAACCAATTTGATAATATTCTAAATTTTACATCTGAAAGTAACGGGAATAAAGAATCAACGAAAATGTCAGAGATAGCGCTTCAGGTTTTTAGACGATTTTGTTCGTGTCTTTTGAAAAAAAGACATTTTCAAAAGACAAATTATTTTCATTTGTATTGATTTCTCTGTAGTTGCTCAATTATGCATGCAACGGGGGAGACTTCCCCCACCACTGTCTACGCTAAGGTGTCAGTTTTATCTCAAGGCTTAAAAATAAACGCAATGCGATAAAAGTATAACTCAAATTAACTTATATAAAATAATATATGCACGATAACACGGAACAATGAATCAAAGTTGCATATTGTGAGTTGAGGCTCCAAACAGTCGCGATCCCTTTGTGTCAGCAAGGGAAATTGTCAAAACACCCTTATTGGAGCTATTTTTTACATCCATTCATTGTTTTCAATCGTTGTCCACAAGTTATGCAAGCTGTCTTTTGTTCATATATAAGGTTTTTATCAAAGAAGTAATCGTATAAACTTTGAAAAAAGCCTCATTCGATTTAAATTGAAAATTCTAGATCCGTTGTTTAAATTCAAGAATAATCGGACAGTAAGCAACCTCCCCTCCCCTTGCCATAAAAACTTGAAACTTTTTGCAATCAAAAACGAACAAAATTTAATTAAAAAAACTTTCCGAAAAATAAGTTTTTCAATTAAAATTAAAGTTAATTTTAACCTTAATGTCAGTATATACAAATACTTTTTAAAAGTCAAACTAAAAACCACTAGAAATTACTATTAAAGAATAATGAAACCCAAAACGAACAGAAATTAAATAGACAATCATAGCAAAAAACATACAACAAGTAATAATATAAATGAATAAATATATCTTAAAGCGAGTAATGCTTAGATTGAATATGAAAATCAAGCTTTAGATGATAAAAAATAGTTTGCTATTAAAGTATAAATAAAACTTAAAACGAACAGAAATTAAATAAATAATAAATGCGAACAAACATACAATATATATTAATGTAAATGAATA
The DNA here is from genome assembly GCF_049724085.1 of Artemia sp. Qi Xiang Cuo. Lineage (NCBI taxonomy): Eukaryota > Metazoa > Arthropoda > Branchiopoda > Anostraca > Artemiidae > Artemia > Artemia sp. Qi Xiang Cuo. The sequence continues at coordinate 87,777,213 of NC_142797.1, forward strand.
AATAAATCTTAAAACAAGTGAAACTTAAATTGAATATGCAAATCAAGTTTGAATCGAATAAAAATAACTATAAACAAGAGTTTGGGTATCGCCTCACTGCAAAAGCCTAAAACCTACTGCGTCATCGGCGCTTTACTAAAAACGAATAATATTACAAATGTTTTCTTTTGTACTTAATATTGAAAATAAATATCAAAAATACAGTAAAATTTTGAACTGATGCGCTTTCAGCAACTATTATCATTATACAGCAAATATTCAGTTTAATTTATTAGTTCTTTCAAAGATTAGTCAAGACGAGTATAGTTTCACTACAAAAAAAAATTGGATACTGCCCCCTTCTTTAACTGTAAAAACCTAAAGCCTTCTGCATCATTGGCGCTTCGTTGAAAACTAATTAATCGTATATTACAAATTTATTCTTTTCCAGTTCTTACAGCATTGAAAATGAAAATAAAATTTACAGTGAAAAAAAGTGAAAAATTTACACTTGTTTAAGGCGCCATTGACGCAATAGGTTTTTGGATTCTGCAGTGAGGCGATACCCAAACTCTTGGTTGTAGTTATTTTTATTCGATTCAAACTTAATTTGCATATTCAATTTAAGTTTCACTTGTTTTAAGATTTTTTTATTCATTTACATTAATATATATTGTATGTTTGTTCGCATTTATTATTTATTTAATTTCTGTTCGTTTTAAGTTTCATTTATGCTTTAATAGCAAACTATTTCTTATCATCTAAAGGTTGATTTTCATATTCAATCTAAGAATTATTTGCTTTAAGATCTGTTTATTCATTTATATTATCAATTGTTGTATGCTTTTTACTATGATCATTTATTTAATTTCTTTTCGTTTGGGGTTTCATTTATTCTTCAATAGTAATTTCTGGTCGTTTTTAGTTTTAATTTTAACAGGTATTTGTATCTACTGAACTTAACTTTAAAATTGCCTTTACTTTTCTTTTAAAAACTTATTTTTCGGAAAGTTTTTTTTAATTAATTAACGTAAAAGCCGATTTATAAAATTAATGTTGGACTCCATCTTTTTTTTCTCGTACTTATACATATTGTTTCTGACGTTTAATTTATAGCTTCAGGCCGATGGTCGTCTAGCAGTAAGAAAGCTGCTTAAAAAATAATGGCAGTTGAGGAATATTTCAGACCAATATATTCTGCGCAAATCACACAAAATATTATTATAGCTGAAAAAAGGGCTTAAATTAAATAAATATGTAACGTTTCTGACACTCTAACAAATACAGCGCACTTTCTTAGAATAATTCTTTTTCAGTTAAAAAAACTTGCAGGTGTTTATCCCTCCAATGTGTGAAAATTAGTGATTTAATGAATAAAATAAACCAGATAATGTCGACAACTAGCTATAGATTACCATTGGGACAGCTGCATAGTGTCTATGAGCAAGCATCGAGTGCAATTCTATGTTTGCATTCTCTTTGAGTCAGTTTGAGGATACGGATTGCTCTTTACTAACAATTTATTCCAATGAACTGTTTGAACATAAAAAAAAAGAAAATCCATTTCTATTTCTGTATTGATGAATTTCTCAGATACACCATTGGGACAGGTGCATAGTGTCTATGAGCAAGCATCGAGTGCAATTGTATGTTTGCATTCTCTTTGAGTCAATTTGAGGATACGGATTGCTCTTTGCTAAAATTTTATTCCAATGAACTGTTTGAACATAAGAAGAAAAAAAAACCATTTCTATTTCTGTATTGATCACATCCTTAGATACCATCTTTAATCATTCTTAAATAATACTGAAGAAAAAAAACCCACTGTTTATCAGAATTAAATTATTAAATAGGCTATATTTTTTCAAGGAAATAAACCTTTTCATTATATTTTTCATGTCTAAAATTCATCTATTATTAAAATGATTTGAACATTGGTCTCGTATGTAATAGTCAATTTGAAGGACAATGATTGTTCATTGCTAACATTTCATTCCACCGAAATGTTTGAAAATAAGGAAAATAAATAGATAAAAAACCCGTTTCTATTTGTATATCAATCAATTTCTCAGACAATTCGTGGAATATGGATTGCCCTTTAATAGCATTTTATTCCATCGAACTGTTTGAACATAAAAAAAGAGAAAACCCATTTCTATTGCTATTTCGATCAATTTCTCACATACCATCTTTAATCATTCTTAAACAATGCTGAAGAAAAAAAAACACTGTTTATCGGTATTAAATTATTAAGAAGTTTATTTTTTCAATGATATACAGTGGTTTAATATAATTTTTATGTCTAAAATTTATCCTTTATTAAAATGATTTGAACACTGATCTCGTCCTTCAAATGTAATAGTCAATTTGAAGGACAAGGATTGCCCTTTACTAACATTTTATTCCAATTAACTGTTTGAACATAAAAAAAGAAAGACCATTTCTATTTCTGTATTGATCAATTTCTCAGATACCATCTTTAATCATTCTTAAGCAATACTGAAGAAAAAACCCACTGTTTATCAGTATTAAATTAATAAGTATGCAATTTTATTTTAACGAAATGCACCTTTTCATTATATTTTTTATGTCTAAAATTCATCTATTATTAAAATGATTTGAACATTGGTCTCGTATGTAATAGTCAATTTGAAGGACAATGATTGTTCATTGCTAACATTTCATTCCACCGAAATGTTTGAAAATAAGGAAAATAAATAAATAAGAATCCGTTTCTATTTGTATATCAATCAATTTCTCAGACAATTCGTGGAATATGGATTGCCCTTTAATAGTATTTTATTCCATCGAACTGTTTGAACATAAAAAAAACCCATTTCTATTTCTATTTCGATCAATTTCTTACATACCATCTTTAATCATTCTCAAACAATACTGAAGAAAAAAACCACTGTTTATCGGTATTAAATTATTAAGAAATCTATTTTTTCAATGAAATACACCTTTTCATTATAATTTTTATGTCTAAAATTCATCTATTATTAAAACGATTTGAACATTGGTCTCGTATGTAATAGTCAATTCGAAGAATAAGGATTGTTCACAGCTAACATTTTATTCCATCGAACTGTTTTAACATATGAAAAATAAATAAATAAATAGAAAAACCCGTTTCTATTTCTATATCGATCAATTACTCAGTCAATTGGGGGGATACGGATTGCCCTTTACTAGCATTTAATATCATTGACCCGTTTCTATTTCTATATCGATCAATTTCTCAGACAACTTGGGGGATACGGATTGCCCTTTACTAATATTTTATTCCATCGAACTGTTTGAACAAATAAAAAAAACAAAATAACAGGTCTACCTGTAACAAAAGTAAATACAATCTTAAATATTACTTACACCTTTGTGGAAAAGAAAAAGTTTCGGTCACAAGCGGCGTTACTGGTAGTAAAAATAAATAAAGTAAAATACAAAGTGTTGGGCAGATATATATTTAGTTGGTAAGCGATTCTAAACCTTTTTAACACCTACGATTTTAGCTCTGAAACCTCTTTAAATACTTTGATCTTTTTAATAACCCTAAGCCAGACTTCTTAATATTATATTAGAACATGCCTTACCTTTTTTTGTTTCTACTTCCAATATGGCTACTAAATAAATTTCATTTCGCCTTATATGTAACACTTAAAGTCCATTAATATAATGTTCGAAGGTGAAATCATAACAAAAACAGATATTGCGGAGTTTCAAGAAGCATATTACGTAAATTCAAGGTAAATTCCTACAAGTCTGGTCCACTGTAACACCCGGTAGTATTCAATGTGCTTGTGGCTGTGACGTCACTCCCGGTAGAAATCAATAAGGGGTTCCTACTCGTTCATTTGAATAGAAGTCAGAAGATTTTAGTAATCCCTTTCTAGTACCCTTTTTTAAGAACCAAAAAAGACTAGGGAGTAACCAGTCCCCCCCCCAAGTCTATTATTACCAAAAACACATCCGATAAAAAAAAATTTGTGCTAATTTGTTCATTGTTTTTGAAAGGTCCTGCAATTGTTACGTTGGGGTTGTCAATCTCCCAACTGTTCTCAAGGTAAAAGCTGTAATTTTGGCAATATGTTCAATGTTTACATATAGTATATGTTATTGAGTATGCGTATTTGATCTTTACTTTCTAAAAAGAACGAAGGGCATTCTGGTTAACCTTTCAAAGATTGTTAATGGGAATGTTGATCTAGATAAAAATATTTTATGTGTATACGGATTGTCAAAAGGGCGTGTTTCAGGAATGACTAAGTATATTAATTTGGAACTTTCGGAAAATGAAAAGGGGGATAATGAAAAGGGCAATATTTTTGTGCTAACCACTACTACTACAAACACCACAACTACTACTTCTACCAATACCATTACTTTTACCACACTATTCTGTTTACAATATTGAGGGGAAATTTGAACTAAACCAATAGAAACTATATGTCTGTACATTTTGTAAACAGTGTATCTCAAGAATAGTTCTGGGTAGTAAGATGGAACTTTTAGGCAATGCATAAACGGGAAGATCATCTGACCAAAAGTAATATGTGGACGCTACTACTAATGCTATTATAACTACTACATTTAATATTACTACTTCAACTACTATTTCTATTGCAACTACACATTGAGATGAACATTTCAATAAATAAATGAATATAAAGGATATCAAAAGGACATATCATTAATATCCTAGCAATGGCTAGTCGTATTAAGTTGAAATTTCCAGGACTTCATGAAAAGAATGTTCACCTGGCCTAACGGCAATACGTTAATACTATTGCTGCTACTAGCAATATCGCTATTACTATTAGTTAAATAAAAAAAAATTTCATCTGAATGTAACGAGAAACATCAAAATTTAAAACGAACAGAAATTGTTCCGTATATGAAAGGGACTATTCCCTCCTCAAGGCCTCACTCCTTACGCTAAAGTTTGACTCTGCCTCGAAACTTCAGTTTTTAAAACAATAAAAAACTTCGGCGTAAAGAAAAAAAATGAGGAGTACAGTTAGCTTCAACTTCAGACCTATCCAAGAGGATATTCTGAAAACTGTTCGAGATATAGACATCCAACGTTTCCTAAAAGGACTGAATCTCAATGCAACAAATGTCCAAGCAATAGATACAGATGATCTGCAGCAATTCGGAATCTTGCAGGTTACACTTAGTTCTGCAGTTGTCCCCGATGATTTTGTCAAGGAATTGAAGAAAACTGAGCTGAAGATAAATTTTGATCAAGTTGTTTACGCAGTATTTGTGAAAAACATGACAAACGCCCAGTTGTCGTTTATCTCCAAAAAATATACAGCGAATCTTCAGCCGATTAAGTTAGAGCAGCGCTCCGACGCTATTGACACGTCCTGAACATGCGTCGAAAGATGTTCGAAGGGGAAGATTTTATTGTAGTAGCCACAGATGAAGCTTCAGCGCTTACGTATATCGAATCCTACATTCCACTGATCATTATGATAAACCAAGAAAAGAAGATTTTGTATCCTACGATGGCCAACCCAAGCTTTGTTTCATCTGCCACAACGACAACCATGATGCTGCAAACTGCCCGACAAAACAATCCGAACCAGAGAAGGGGTAGAACAGGAAAAATCCAAAATCCTTGGGGAACGGCTGGGTTAGCCACGCCGGTACAACCAACTATCCCAGATAAATCATAATCAGCACTATAGGGTATTGTATCGCTTAGCAGCACAAAAGCAGCAACTTAGTTTTCTCAGCCACATCAGAAATTCATCAATCAGAGAATCCGGAACAGTATACCAAATCTCCACTCGTAAAAAATCCAAAAACAGAAGCCACGAACCAACTGGATCAGACTCAGTGCGCTAAAAATGAAAAGAATGAAGAGTGGAGTACTCAGCACAAAGTAAATGAAAGAGCAACGATTAGCAAACAGTCACAGATACCAACACCGGGCACAGCTTTCAAGAAAAACCCAGAAACAAGAAAGCCGGGAAACACTCCCAAAAGACAGTATAGTAATGTCTCGCAAGATTCGATGGAGTCAAAGAGTGAGAAGAAAAAGGTGCTAAGCCAAGCGAAAAGAAAAAAAGGAATTAAAACAGAGAAAAAAATAAAAAGACCCTAACAAAAATATGACTTTCAGAATAGGAACAATAAGCGTAAATGGTCTAAAACAGGAGAATAGGCAAATAATGCTACTAGATTTTATTTTAACAAACAAATTGGATATTTTGAGCGTCCAGGAGGTAGAAACTACGAATATAAGGTACCTTCGAGAGAAAGGTTATAAGTTTATATCTGCGGGGCTGGTACCTGACACAGGTTTCATTTTCCAAAATGATGAAAATATAAATAAAGAGAGCCTGAAATATGAATCCGAAGGAAAGGTCAGCAGCATCAAGTGGCAAAATACCACTTTGGTTAATGTACGCTTACTGTCTGGCACAAATAATTTCGAGCAACGCGAAGAAGTCCTGAGAAGGTAAATTATTAATCATCTCAATGCATAATCAATGATTGTCTTAGGTGACTTCAATTGCGTATTACAGCAAACAGACATCAAAACTAAAGCCAAGAAAAATAACAAGAGGAAACTAAGTGAAGAATTAAAAGAAATTGTACGTGTTTGGGAGCTGAAACTCACCTGGATCGAGAAGAATAAAGAGTTATCTTACACACGTATTGAATTAGGAGGTGCGAGCCGTATAGACGGGATTTACTGCACTTCAGACCTTATTAAAAATGTGATGAAGATTGAAAACGTTGTGGTGTCTTTCACTGGTCACACGGCTTTAGTTATGACTGTCAACTTTGATCCAGACAAGACCGTAGTACCGACGTAAAAAAAAAGCATTTTGGCGAATGGACCCGAATATATTACGAGAAAAAGAGACAATAATTCGAAGTAAAGTAAAAGAATTACGATAAGTTTACGCTGAAGAAACAGACGTATGCCAGTTGTGGATTAGTTTCAAAGCAAAAACAGGTCATTTCATTAGAAGTCTTGAAAAGCAACAGAAAAGAGAGAAAGAAGCTCACAAACGCCACCCGTATAGGACGTTAACAGACCTAAAGGAGGAAATAGATTTAGGGCAAAGCATCTGGTCATAGTACTAGGAAATAGAACAGCAAATAAGACATATTGAAGAGAAAAAAGTTCGAAACCTTCAAGATGAAAATAGATTACAAGACTGATAACGTTGTCAGAAAAAGCTAAAGTGCAAGCAAAGAGAGACGAAAACCAAATCGGGAAAGTAACAACCGAAAACGGTGGAACCACCTCGGATCAAACGAGAATATTAAATGAAAAGGGTGTTGTATACCTTCTCCTTTAAAAGGGTGTTGTATACAAAACCTCCAGTTGGAAATGTTGAGAACGGCTTCGCCAAATTCCAGTCCAGATACCAGGTTACAGAAGAAGAAAATGCACAAATAGGGGAAGAAATTACGAGACATGAAGTAGAAAAAATGATATCCGAATTAAAAAATGGAGTATCGCAAGGAATGGACGGGCTAAGCTATGATTTTTATAAGTTAACATGGAGCGAAATCGGGGGATTTTTAATGAAAGAGCTAAATTAATTTGGACAAGAGGATGCCCTGAAATTGTACTGTCAATTATATCACTGTTACACAAGGGCGGACCTAGAGAAGACCTCCGAAACTGGCGATCAATCTCCTTAACAAACTGAGACTATAGAATATGTACTAAAGTATGGTCTAAACGACTAGAGATAAGTTCAGCAAAAATAGTGGGAGATTACCAGCACGGTGGAATAAAAAGCAGGAAAGCCCAACATGTCATGATACTTTTCAGAGATTTTGCCTTCGGCGAGATAAAAAACGATGGAAAAGGTGTTAGGTTTGAACCTATAAGCCCTAGTTAGCGCTGACATAGTGAAGGCGTATGATTCCGTAATACGAGAGATTTTGTGGTTATTAATGCGACTAAAGATGAATTTAGGAAAGGAAGTCATAGATAAATTGGAAAGAATATATTCTGCGCAGAAAGTGGTTATAAAAGTGAATGGAAGACTGAAGACAATAATAAACCTAGAAAGAAGTATGCTGCAAGGGGAGCCTTTGTTCTGGAACGCTATTTGAGTTATGCTGCAATTATATTATGTGGTGATTTTAATGAGCTAGACCGAAAGTGGCTTAGCTCTACTCTTAGCCTTGATCAAGAGGTCAAGTCGCCTACACGCTGTGATAATGTGACTTAATTTTTACCAACATTGAAGATTACTACTGTGTCCCCAAAATAGCCCTTCCATTAGGGGAAAGTGACCATCTATGCATCTTTTGGACCCCTTTTTCTTCCTTTCCTCCTAAGCAATTGATCAGTTATTCTTATAGACCCAATACTGACGAAAAGGTCACCCATTTCCTATTAAAACTTAGTTCTAAATCTTGGGCCAATATCCTATGTCTTACCAATGGTAATGAAATGGCTTATAAGTTTTCAGCGGAACTTTTCCAGTTATATTGTGACACCTTTCCAGTGAAAAATGTTACTCGCAAATCCAACAGCAAACCGTGGATAGATAAAAAAAATGTTGTGCCTAATAAATAAACGTGATAAATTCTTTAAGGAAGGATTTCTCCAAGAATCTTGAAAACTTAGAAACATCGTTGTTAGCGAAATCCGTAAAGCAAGAAAGGAGCATGGTGAGCACGTGCTCAATAAGTTATTGTATTCGGACACTAAGAAATTCCCCAAAAGTGTCCAAGATCTCATGGGAAAGGTGTCTTCAAAATTTTTCTTACTGGACAGTAATGGCGACTCAGTGGGTGCGGATGTCATAAATGATCATTTTGCTTCAATTTGTAAAATTCACCCGCCACTCCAGCATATAAGGGCCAACAGTGCAGTGAGTGACATTCCTGTGATTGAAATTCATTAGATTCAAGTTAAACTCAAAACTCTTGACACAAATAAGTCAATATACCCAGGTGGTATCCCTACCAAATTGATTTTGGAATGTGCCCAGTATTTAAGTGTACATCTAACAATTATTTTAAACAATGTTTTGTAGATGGTATTTTTCCAGTGTGTTTTAAACGAGCTATTATATCTCCTGTAGCAAAAACTAAGACCCCAAAAGTTCCCTCTGACTTAAGACCAATATAAAAAAACTCCATTTTCTCTAAAATCTTTGACAGTTTTATTTACCATTTCCTTTTTGACGATATTCATGATAAAATCAACCCAAATCAGTTTGGCTTTAGGCCGAATCATAGCACCACACATTGCTTAATTTATACACTTGACACTATTTTCAAACATCTTGAGTTGAATAGTTCTTACGTTGAGGCTGTTTTTGCTGATATTAGCAAAGCCTTCGACAATTTGGATCATCAGACAGTTATAGATAATGCAAGGGCTTTAGGTGCAAGAGATTTGGTTTTACGTATGATAGCTAGCTTTTTGTCTGGCCGTGAGCAATGTATAGTCCTCTCTAACGGGGATTCCTCAGGTTTTTCCTCAATTTCCTGTGGAGCACCTCAAGGGGCTAAGTTAGGTCCTTTAGCATTTTTAATAGCTTTTAATAATGTTTTACCAACTCTTTGTTGGTAAAATAGTTTTTTGACAACTCTTTTAAATTTGCGGATGATTTGACATTACTGAACCTTTGTCAAACATCTAATACTTTGAATGTTACACTCGATTAACTAATTAACAATTTAAAGAATGATCTTGACAATGTTAAACTCAACTTAAGCATACCCAAAAGCAGTTTTATATTATTATCTTTTTTTAAAAATATACCCCCTATCAATAATTACCTTTGCATTCCAAATCTAAATACGGTTAAATTGATTGGTGTGCAGTTGGACAATGACCTTAAATGGAACTCCCACATTTCCCATCTATTTAAGTTAGGTTGTTTTCTCCTTATATCTTTCTCCCTTCTCAAACGGTTCTCCATATCAATTCCAAACCTTAAAATAATTTATTGTTCTTATATAAGACCCGGTTCTCAAATATACTTGTCCTGTCTGGCACCCTGGGTTGACCAAAGACCAATGTTCTAAAATTGAAAGTATTCAAAAAAGAGCAATAAAAATTATTATGGGACGACCTATACTACATACGATTAAGGATTGACTAGACTTGAACTTACTACATTGGAATCATGACGTCACATTCTTACCATGAACTTTGGTCACAAGTACCTTAGTTATGACTATCATCGACGTTTTCTCCCTCCCTTTAAAGGAAATACCCCAACCCTTCCTAATACAGGACTCAATGCTCGTAGAGCTCCAAATACCCAACTGGACCTGCATCTCCAAATGTTGACCATGAGGTACAAAAACTCTTTTGTCCCCTATTTTGTTTCCCATTTTAATAATTGATATAAATTTTGTTTTATGTTTATCCCCTACCATCTGTTTTATTATTGATTTTTGATTTATATAAAATTTAGATGAAAAAAGTAAATAAAATAGTCGGGATATTGAGTCAACAGAGAAAGAGCCTTTTCAAAACGATGTTTGAAAGAGTTCTGTATTTCAATACATATTGCCTCACGCTATTATTTGACACTGCTCCTCTTTTCACATTACCTGAAAACCTTGATTTGTTTGGACTGGGAAACTGAAAAGTTTCAGATGAAAATTCTATACCTTTCTAAGGAATCGGGCGGAACTGGTGTGGTAGATTTCAGGGTAATATGCAAGACGCTCTGCCTCAGATACATTTGTGAACTTGTGATTAAAAAGGAATAATCAACTGCAATTATGAGGCAGTGGTTTCTCCCTATAGTGAATGAGGATGCATAAGAGAAGGTGAAAAATTAAGCAAAAAAATCTGACCCCTCTGCGGTGGATTGTCAGCCCCCTGAAGAAAGGAAAGGAATTGGGAGCACTGGGATGTGACTTCGGAAAGGAGGAACTAAAGAAGGTATCGCGGGATGTTCTTAGAAGTGAGAAAGAACCAAATTATAGAGCTAGAGAAAAGGAGCCATTCATTGATTTTCAGTTATCTTTTAAAAATCTAAGGGAATTGCCGTTTAGTTATGAACAGAAAGAGTTTTTGTACTGAATGATTAATGGAATCACACCCTTTAGTGACAGAGTTACTCGCATATTGAAACCCCAAACGCCTACTTGTTGGCGTTTGGCAAGTGAACTAGAAGACTGGCATTTCGAAGTGTCCATCACCGAGTATATACGCCTTGAGGCTGAGGCAGAAAAATTTTCCCCACACCCCTTTGGCGAGTATAATAGGAATGTGGAGCCAGGTATACTACACCTACTTCCACAACAACAGTTACCACGTCAGTCTCGTCTGGATTATGATAGTTTGATCTTGATAGAAAGAATTGACAGTATTTTTAGGCAGTACAATCTTTGTGATGCTGTTGACATTGAGAGATCAAGGGTGCAAACTCTTTGGGAAGAGGCGGTGAGGGTTGGTCGTGCGGTCGACAATGGACAGATCTGAATCATCTGTGCACAATGCATAGATCTGGAAGAAAGTAATGATGCTATTGGCTTTACTGAGAATTTACTTTATTTTTGTTTTAATTTTTGTAAAAATATGTATTTAGACAAGTAGATTAGTGTAACAAAAAAAAAAAAAAAAAAAAAAAAAAAAAAAAAAAAACGCCTACTTGTTCAATGTGTGGAGACGAAGTGCCTGACGGAATGATGCACGAATTGATTCAATGCCCCCTGAACAGTGGATTACCCTAAAGATTATTGGAAACATTAGAAAATGAAGGAATAAAAACAACGTCTGTAGAAGAAAAGAAGAAAGCTCTAAAGCTGTCCTTTTGTGTTAAAGGTAAGCCAAAGAATTATGCGCTGTGTTTTTTAGTGAGAAGTGTTAGCATGCATGTCGGGAAAATGAGGAATTGTCAAAAACAAGTCAAAATTCCTTTGTCGAATGTTTGGCTTGAAAGTTATGTTGATGACTTGAGACGGAGTTGAGTATGGAGGGAGAGAATAGACGTAGAATAGATGAGTAAAATTGAGTTTTAAATTTGAAAATTTGGATTTAGTTATTATAGAGTAAAAATGTTTTTAAATTGTGGATTTAAAAAAAAATGAGGAAATGAAGTTAGTATTAAGATAAAAGATTTTAAATCTTATTTTATTGATTAATGTTTGAATTTTGAGATGCCAAAAGGGTATTAAAAAGAATTTAGTAGTTTATTTGTGTGTTTTTAAAGAAGGATTAGAATGGCATGCCTAAGGATATTGTAAGGTCACAGCATTCTACTCCTCCTAGGTTTGTTATGGGGTTGAGGGAAGGTTGGGAGGATGGAGGATGATGTATAGCAGATTGAGAACAAGGTTTTAAGAAAAACATTTGTGTGTTATTAATGTATTTCCACGGTGAAAGGGGTGTCCTATGGCGGAAGGCCACCCTGCAAAACGGGAATGGTATTTTTTGTGTTTTTTAAATTTATAGTAGTATACCTTGTCTTCATCAATTATGTTTGGCTACTCAAATTAAAAAATAAAAAAGGCTTTTAAATTGGTTAATGGGACGTTCAAGTTTTAAATTGAGAGAAAAAGATTATTATGCCACCAAGAGGAGAGGAGGTGGAATTTCTAGTAAAAATTAAAAAAAAAAGCAGTTAGTTCCAAGCAATCACAGTGGCTTTGAGCCATCAATACTCAAAGCCAAGTGGAGATTTTTAAACGAAATGGGAAGGTGATGTCTCCGAACAACTGCTAAAACACGCATCGTATGTTATAAACAGGGTCATGTTCAAGGAAGTTATTACAGTTATTATTCCCCCCCCCCAAAAAAAAGTAATCATAAATAAAGGTAAAAGGACTATTTCTGTTAAAAACTAAAAATTATTTTAAAGACCTGTAAATTGGTCTTTAAAAAATAAAAAAAAGTAATAAATCCGTTACTCAACACCCTTACATAAAGTATCAGGACGATAAACCCCTTCTTTTTCATTCTTTGATAGCCCCCCCCCGTATAAATGCAAAATTATTTCGGTACCCCACACTCTCCCTCGAAAAATAATATGGATACAGCTCTGACTATTTATCGGCCAAAATATGAATATCAGGTGAAACTTATAATAAACTATGAGTAATTCTGGGGGCCTCCAGCTTGAAGACAGGATCAAGGTCGAGTTTTTATGGTAACTAAAGCAATAAAGTTATTTTGTTCTAGTCTTATAGACTAAAAAATGCCAAAGGTTGAAGAGATATGCCCACTAAATGAATCCAAGATTCAAAAAATTCTTAATCAACATGCACATAAACCAGCCTCATTATATTTAATACGCAACAGGTGTCATGAGTTTCATTTTTATTTATTCTTGTCTTCCGAAAGATCATGATTGGGTCTTCAAGCAGTTCTCATGTTAAACTAATTACAGATTTGTCTTCAAGTGTCCTGGCCAGATTTTGAATAGTCACTTCTAGAAACATGCCCACTCATGCTGATAAGAGCATGATCAGTCAAGTTTAATATTACTTGATTATCTTACTGTTTCGTAATGACTTTACGTAATTTGATAATCCACAGAAGAACAAAGTTTAAATTCTAAAACTACCATCAATAAAGTTAGTCATCTTCTGGTAAGGAACAGAGCAAAATGTCTAGTAACTATAAGCTGGTTTATTTTAATTTGAGAGGAAAAGCAGAGCCTATTCGCCTTATTTTTGCTTTTGGGAATATCCAATATGAAGATGTAAGAATTGAATTTTCCGAGTGGCCAGCGCTGAAACCGAGTAAGTTCCTTCGTTAAAAATGTATAATATTTATAATGTATAAACTTTTTTATTGTTTCAGAAAAATAGAGTTGTGAGAAAGTAAAACTTTAGCTTAAAGAGCGAGGCGTTGAGGAGGGGACAGCCCCTTTCATATACGGGATAAATTCTGTTCGTTTTAAGTTTTAACGTCGTTCCTTACTTTCAGTTAAAAAAAAACTTGTTTTTTTTATTACTAATAAAAACGAACGTTTTTATTAGTAATAATTATACATAACTTACGAATTAACTTACGTAACGAACTTCTATATTCATATATTTTTAATACGTATATTAGAGGGTTAGCCCCCTAGTCAATACCTTGCTCTTTAAGCTAAAGTTCGAATTTTGTTCCAATTCTGTAAAAATGACCCCCTAATCACAGAGGCCGTTAATTAGAATAAATGGCTCTTATGAAAGTACTAAAAAATCTTTGGCTTAAAGAGTGAGGTATTGACTAAGGGGTGAACCCAGTCATATCCGTCATATTTTCTGTTCGTTTTAAGTTTTGATGTTGCTCCTGAATTTCAGTTGAAAAACTTGTTTTTTTTATATAATTTCTGATCTTTTTTTAAATAATGTTGGGAAATCCGGCGCCCCCTTCATAGCAATGTCCCTTCCCCCATGAAAACTTCCTTCATGGAAAGATCATCTCACATAACCCCCGACCAACACCCCCCGCCCCCTCACTACCATAAAAAATCCCCCCTGAAAACGTCCGTATACTTCCCAATAACCCAAACTATATGTTAACATTGGGTAAAAGTCATAATTTGCAGCCCTTCCCTAGGGGACTTTGGGGGATTAAGTCATCCTAAAAGACATAGATATTATATTTTCAAACATGATGAACAAAATGGCTATCTTAAAATTTTAATCGGGTGACTTTGAGAAAAGAATGAGCGTGGGAGGGGGCCTAGTTGCCCTCCATTTTTTTGGTCACTTAAAAAGGACACTAGAACTTTTAATTTCCGTTCCAATAAGGCCTCCCACGATATTCTAGGACCGCTGGGTCAATACGATCACCCCTGGGGAAAAAATTAAATAAAAAAACAAACACGCATCCGTGATCTTTCTTCTGGCAAAAAATGCAAAATTCCACATTTTTGTAGATAGGAGCTTTAAACCTCTGCAGTAGGGTTCTCTGATACGCTGAATATGATGGTGTGATTTTTATTAAGGTTCTATGATTTTATAGGGGGTCCTTCCCCCTTTTTTCAAATATAAGGCAAATTTTCTCAGGTGCGTAACTTTTGATGGGTAGAACTAAACTTGATGAAACTTATATATTTGAAATCAGCATTAAAATCTTATTCTTTTGATGTATCTAATGGTATCAAAATTCCTTTAGCTAGAGTTTCGGTTACCATTTAGCCGGGTCGCTCCTTACTTACAGTTCGTTACCCCGAACTGTTTGATAGGGTCAAGACTTGAATCTGCAAGAATATATATGTGTTTGAACAAGAAAATTTCTCCAAAGAAAGAAAATTTTCTAAATAGTGACGATTTACACGAAATATTTTCAACACAACCTATAATTTCACCAAACAATAGATCAATTTTATTTTTTTTTAAATCAAATCATGTACTTTCATTCTATACACCTGATATTTTTAACCAGGAAAAAAACAAAAAACAGATGCCTCGTTCTGCGATCGCAAGCGCGAATTTGGTTTCCGCTGCAAAAAAAAAGCCGAGCATCATTATATATCGAGTTTTAGTTGCATAACGCACACGGAAGTTACGACATAAAATGAAATGGTTTAGGATATTTATCTGCTCCAGCTAAAGGTAAGGATTCCAGCAACAACAATTTTAGAGGGTGTCAGTTGTCTTGCGTGAGATATACCATGTTTTCTAGCCTAGTATTGGTGTTTCATTGTTGTGTTTTCATTGTCGTGTTTTCTTTGTTGTGTTACCATTGCTGTGTTTTCTTCTGAAATTCGGATTGATCCGTTTCCCGTTTCCGTCCGACCGAGGGTTCAACAACTTGGGACTGGTGTACATTCCAAGTCCAAATTAATCCAGTTTTAATCTCGGATTTTTACTTTTACTGTAAATTTTTGGGATGAATTCTGATTTTTAACGAGGTTTTTTTTCATCCAAAGCCTGGATGAAACCCTGGGGTTTTCTCGATTAAAAAATTCACTTAGGCCTATGAGTCAAATTTCCTAAGAATCAATCTTAAAGGTCAACTTAAACGTCAAAAACTTAAAGGTCATTAATTGCTTTCGAGTTTATTTGTGCGTTTCTTCTCAACTGGGTTGACTGCGGTCAAATAGCGCTCTTCCCGAGTCCAGTGAAGACCAGCATGACCATGGGTATTACAGAATCTTTTGAGTTCTCGAGATGCGTGACGTGTCAGGACCCATCTGGAAAGGTGACAAGAATGAACCTACATTCGTTCAAACGATCTGCTCCTAAAAGAAAAGACGAACTTTCTGAAAGTGTAATGAAAGTAATAGATCCCGCCAGTGATGAGCTATACTCTAAGTGGCATGATTCACACAAAAAAAGTTCACAAGCACAAACTAAATTCAGTGCGATAAAAGGGTTTCCTGTCTTGCCAGTTCAGCTCCAATCACAAAGGTTGTACGTCCAACCACGAGAGGAAGCACTGGCGAAACTATAGTCTATTTTTGATATGAATTAAGTCTGGTACGATAAGAGAACAGTTGTGCCTTGTAGAGACTTACAACCGGCAACAAAATATATACAAGCAAGCTAAGGCAGTTTGTGACCAATATCCTCATGTTCTACTCAGAATTGAAGGAGATAGAAAAGTGTCTATCGATATACCAGCAAAGGACATCAGATACCATGACAGGTGCATGAACAAGTTTGTCGAAAGAATTCGATGGGTCTCAAAGGGCTGTTTCAACATTTGAATCGTTTAGCCAGATATTCGAATTGAAGTTTCGCAGCGGCAAAATCTATTAACTTAATGAACTTTGCGAAGAGTACAATAAGATATTGCTATGGTCATTTCCACAGGCAAATCCCATCAGGAGTTATAGGCTCGAGCAGAAACTTTTAAATCAATTTGAAAGCGAAGTTATTGTTTCGGCAGAGATTCTCAGGGAATGTAATGCGAATAAGGTCCTTTCAGGTAAGGACATGTACCAAGCACTCCATGCTCACTTCCAGGTGTACGAAGGAATGAACGCACTCTGGTGGAGGCATTTGAAAATTAGCCTGAAACATCCTGCTTCATTTTAGTGCCTTCTACAGTCGAGACACTTCGAACCCTGAGTGATGCAATTGAACGCATGGGTTGGAGAGCATTGCTCTGCTTTTCTAAAAGTACAACGAGTCCAGATCCACCATAAGGATTCACAGCCTCTGGATCAACTATTTATATTTTATCCATACCAAAAACCACTAGCTTTATGCGGAAAGAGCTGTGGAATAGGGATCACACTTAAATGCCACAAAAAAAGATGATTCCGATTATCTTCGCATCTAGAAACCATAAATACGCCGCAACTGTGCTTAACTACTTAGAAGAAATGGTACACCTGCCTGAAAAAGCGCCAGAAGATCACAGAGAGTTTGTAAGTGACAATTTTGTTGTTAGGATAACAACCAAGCCGTTTTGTAGCATTGCATGCGATCCGGCTTTAGATTCGACCGTGAATCTGGACATTCACGGTCTGAATGTCCAGACCGGTTTCTTCTCTGAATCTGAATACTCTCCCCTTTCTTGCAGCAGTCACCATAACACTGAAACCAAACCTGAATATGGATGACGAGGTAATGAAGCATCATAAAGATACCACTGCCTTTATGAATCTGACAATAAAAGGCAGAAATCGAGATATGGACTTGGTAGAGTTGCTCGGAAACCCATTCAAGACGACGAGAACAGAGTTGCACAACTTTATGAAAGGGGATACAGCCCCAGAAGCCGTGGCAAATAGTCAGCTGAACTTCCAAGAAATTGGCTTCGAAGCCATGAGCTCGTATTTCGAAAGGACATCTACTAAAGTAAAAGTTGGCATAGTGCAATTTTTCGCCTCTGTTGCCAAAGAAGGCAAAAAAAAAAAAAAAGACTTTCAAGAAACTGAGCTGCTTAAACGAGCTCTGCGTCTTGCGAATTTAACACAAACTTCGTCCCTATGTCAGCTGCTGAATTACGTGCTACATATCTGGCCTCACATGTAGTATTAACATCAAGTCGTAAGAAGCTTCATCAACGTACTGGTACAAAGTCAACAGCCTTGAACTAAATTCTGCAACTGTGTGGCTTGCAATCATAGCCAAAAATGATTCCACATACGCTTTTTGAAGACTCTCCTCGATCTGACTATATAGTTGATGCCATGAGTGTCGTAAGGTGTTATCGACCAGAACAAAATGAGACACTAGCAGATTTTGGAATAAGAAGTTACGATAGGATTCTTAGGAACATAACCTTGTCAGTCTATCCATTTGTTGGGTGACAGTTATGGCGGTCTGAGTCACGATAGAACCCGTGATGACTACTTGTTCAATCTCAAAGAAGAATCTGACTGTCAAGAATGAAGAGGAGATCCTAGAGGAAATATTTCTAGCCCGTTCACTTCCTCCGGCAAAGCTGCAAATCTCTGGGACGGGATTCTCAGTAGTCGCTCAGCCAAAGGTTGATTCTTGAAAGTTCTTTTCGAGGTCGGTGATTACAAAATTTTGAATTGTCTGATAGTTCATCTCGATGGAGGTTTCGAGAGTTGAAACAGATCTTTTACCGTTACGCCCCGTGGAAGTTCCGCTCATGAAGATGTCTCGTCTGGCCATGAGAAAGCAGAAACTCGGGTGTTATACCATACAACAGTTTCCACAAGACGAAAGAGCACACTTGTGATAATACAAGCCAACGATACTGATATTGTCTTACTAGCTGCATACTACTTACAGTATTTTGCTAGTCTAAGCCTCAAGCAGCTCTCGGTTAAATTTTAGTCCTACTGCATGTCTATTCATACGGCAGCAAAAAAACTAGGAGTAACAGTTTGCAACGCTTTGCCGCTTGTCCACAGCTTGAGTGGATCTGACACCACAAGCTTTCTGTATAGGATTGGAAAGGTTTGCTTTTTTCGAGCTGCCAAGTCTTCGGAAACTTTGTTGGGAGCTTTAGGTCATGAAGTTCGACCCCTTGCAGAAAAGCCTTCATCTGTGCAAAGTGATGGTTTAGTCATCGTCTATAAGGAGCTTCTGGTTACAGTGAATGGCAGAAGTGTGAATAACTTCAAAAGTCTGAATAACCTTCGAGCATATTTGTACCCAAGATTGGAGGATTTGTGGCGTTTACCACCAAATTATATCTCTTCTCTTCTTCCGTTGAAAAGGTGCATGTTCGAGTCACTGATTTGGATCCAAAGCCACAAGCCCCGTATTAATCTACCTCAGGCTACCAATATGGGCTGAAGAATTGAAGATCATTCACTGAAGCCAGACCTAGTTTCTGCGATGCTACATGGGCTAGCATCGCTTTCTTTTTCAACTGTGACAAGACGAGGAGTGGCTCGCAGCCGCAAATGCAAAATAGGTTTTTGCGGCAGCGCATGCAAGTGTGGAGCTGACCCCCAAAAATGTCTACTTCCTGGTGAGAATCAGAATGATTCTGAAGACGAAGAATAAAAAGAGATTTGAGCCACCGTTTCATGTTCAGTTTTACTACTTGATTTGTTATTTGTTTTGATATTAAACTACTAATGCAGTCGTCCAAACCTTACTTTCAGCTGATCATGACAGTTACCGTCTACTATATCAGTGGCCGTTGACCCGATCTAACCGATTAGATCATTGGCCCCTGCTAAGCTGGGATTTAAAGAAAATAGTATATTAAATCAGCCTTTGTCACCTGTGCACCAGACTTTCACATAGCTTCGCTACCTTGAGGATCGTATATGAGCATACTAGAGCCAGATGGTGCCTACTATTACAATAAAAATTAATAGTTGCTCAAGAATAAAGATTTTTTGAAAAAGAGGCACATGGTTTGACTCGTAATGACGAGTAAAATACATATAAAGCATATGAAATACACTCATGTAGGCAAAAATTTCGGAAAAAACGAAAAAACCTAAGAAAAAGAATATTAAAATCCTTGTTTTCAATATTAACTACCGGTTAACTAAACCGGTAACACTAAAAATAGTGGGGAAACACTAAAAATAACAGGTGAAAAAAATTGTTCTTAGAATTCAGAAAATGTCCTTTTATAATGTTTTCAGTTTATTTTACCGTCTAAAAAAATTAAGAGCGGTATGACGTCTTTATATGCCGAATATGACTTTATAGACTAAAATGATCATGTTCTACATGCGTGCAGAATGGGGAACCCCAATATTCGTTATCAGCGCCCCCAAATACCCTAGAATCCACCCTCAAACCAATTTTGGCGAATATGAGCCACCCCTTGAAAGATAATGGTCCTGTGATTACTGACTATTATATGAATCGCATCTTGAAACAGCTATACGAATTTCTATATTCCAGCTAAGAACTACTACTATTACTACTAACAACTCACCGAAGCACTTAGCCGCCTGAGGCCAGCACAGCTACGCACGCTCCTCCTCCGCCCTAATCTTTTGAAAACCTTCCTCTTTACTCTCTCCCAGGAGTTTCCCGTTTCCCTTAAATCTTTCTTTACAACATCCTCCCACCCCACCGCGGACGACCTATTTTCCATTTAGCCCTAGACGGTTGGCCAAAAAGGAAAATATTAGGCAATATGTCTTTGGTTTCACCTCTCGTGTCACTCCTACTGCTCCCATTGGGAAGAGAACAACCCATTCTCTTGATAGCATGAGAGCCCATACTACTGTTCTCACTCAAGTTTTCTCATGGGAAAAGAACATATACTTCAGACTTCACTTATCATTAGGCAGTTCATCATATTCATTGCTACCACAGACCTAAAAAAAAATTCCAGAATGGAAGTAATTTTATTTTTAAGTCTATTTATTTTTTACTTATTTATTTTTAGAAAGGACTCAGTGCTTCAATGCCTATTCATGACTGCACACCTTCAACTAAGATTAGACTTAAAAAGTTTCCAATTTCCTATTTTAGAGACGCCGTTTGGTCAGCTTCCGTATCTTGAAGTAGATGGTAAAATATTGGCACAATCAAATGCAATTGCCAAGTATTTGGCGAAACAATGCGATTTAATGCCTGACTCAGACTGGGAGCAAGCACAAGCTGAAGAATTGGCTGACCTTTTAAATGACATAACGGAGCGTAAGCAAATGGGTTTTGCTTTTTTATTGATTTTGAGATTAACGAATAAATATTAAAATAGAGAAAAACGAGAAAAGCCAGTAAAAAAATGTGTACTAAAATGCAAATATTTCGGTCAAGACCTTCGCTTGACCGACCGCAGTGCAAGATAATAAAATAAAAATTACTAATAAAAATCCAAGGAAACTATAACAAATAATTCAAACCTTAAAACAAAGCACAGCTAAAATTTGACGACCTTTCCGTGTAACGGTGAAAGGGTAACTGAATAAAAAAAAATACATTATTGAATGGCAATTCAATGTTTTAATTTAAGAGCAATCTTAAAAGCTAAACGCTTTCCAGGTAAAACTCCATTTGAATGAACTAATTAAATGTGATCGTTTTTACATAAATAAAAAAATCACATTTTGCAACCTATTCTAATCTCTGATGATGTTTTCCCTGGAAAGCGTTTAGCTTTTAAAAACGTTCTTTATAAATAAAAATATTGAATTCCCGTTCCGTACTGTATTTTTTTTATTCAGTTACCCTTTCACCGTTACATGGAAAGGGTCGTCAAATTTTAGTTGTGCTTTGTTTTAAGGTTTGAAATTTTTTTTTTAAGGTATCCTTGGATTTTTATTAGTAATTTTTTTTCATTATCGTGCGCTGTTTTTTCGTTTTATTATGATTAGTCAGTGTGGTCTCAGAAATTATTTTGAGAATAATCTTCTTCATTATTGACGTTAAATTATCTTTAATAATTATATATTAATTTATTATTATTTATTTTAATCCCCATCAATATTTTTGTCAATATATATATATATATATATATATATATATATATATATATATATATATATATATATATATATATATATATATATATATATATATATATATATATATATATATATATATATATATATATATATATATATATATATATATATCTTTTTAATAGAACAATATTTGCGTATGCTTGTATGTATTTATTTGTTTTTTGCTGTGGCTCCCTGGGATTTTCTGGTCTAAAAAAATGATCTATATAGGTTAGAAATTAGAGAAAATTCGTTAGGAGCCTTAATTTTGAAAAAAGATTCATCTCAGTGACGTCATTTTTATAAATATATTCAAAGAGCATACATACGACATGTTGGCCTTAAAAGTAGTTGTATCGTTTTTATGATGGCTATGATGAAGGCAAAATTACACAAGAAACATGATAGAAAAGAGAAATCATGACTAACTTCATATTTATTAGTACATTTCAAGAGAAAGAAATTCCACCCCCCTCCCCCAGGAGTGAAAGTTTAGTTTTTATATCAATGAAACATGCGATACTACAGAAGAAACAATACTAAGTATAAAATACAAAGTCCAATTAGTCTATTTATAAAAAGCATTTGAAGTAGTTTCATAATGCCTAGAGGACAAATGAACAACCTAGACAATCAACGTGACAAGACTAATCCGAGCAGCTAAGGTAAAAGGCATTGGAAAAGCATCTAAGGTAAGGGTAAACGAAAATGAAGAACAAATATATACAGTCAGAATACTTCCATCAGCAACAATTACAACAATTCAAAAACGAAAGTGAAGAATAATCAAACATACGGTTCGAAGATAAGCGACAGCAAGAATTAAAAATACTCAAAAACAAAGGTTAAGAACAAATAAAAATGCGGCTAAAAGATATGCCACAAGAAGAACAATGAAACTTTCGGTTACAAGATAAGCGGCAGTGAGAATTACCCGCAATCAGGAGAAAGCGAGTATCAGAACGGATCAAAAATGGAGTGAAAAAACAAACAAACAAGCTGCCAGAAGATAAAAACATTCAAAGTTTTGTGTGTTTCCTGGGGAGCCTTCCATTTTCCCGAGGAAAGAGTAAAAATCAAAGCTGACTCATTTGGAGGTTGCTAACTATGTCGAGAATCTATATACAAGCATATATATATATATATATATATATATATATATATATATATATATATATATATATATATATATATATATATATATATATATATATATATATATATATATATATATATATATATATTCCATATCAATGTAATGGAATTCCTATGGGGGGTAATGCCAGTCCAGTTATAGCGGACCTATTTCTAAATTATTTAGAATACGATTATATGACGGATAAAAAGAATCCAAGTAATATAAAGTATTTGCTCTCAAATAATAAAAGATATTTAGATGACCTTCTGGTGATAAATTGTTCAAATTTTTTAGAGATTGCAATTCAAATATATTCACCAGAGTTAAAGCTGGAATCCAGTAATAGAAATGGCAAATATGACCATTTTCTAGA
This sequence comes from Artemia sp. Qi Xiang Cuo, assembly GCF_049724085.1. NCBI lineage: Eukaryota > Metazoa > Arthropoda > Branchiopoda > Anostraca > Artemiidae > Artemia > Artemia sp. Qi Xiang Cuo. Next base: position 87,800,449 of record NC_142797.1, read on the forward strand.
TTTAGAGATTAATGTGGTACCTAATAATACAATAAATTTTAAAATATATAATAAAACAGACGATTTTAATTTTAAAATAGTTAATTTTCCATTTCCAAAAAGTAATATTCATTCAAATATAACATATTCATCGTATTTTTCCCAACTATTTAGATATGCAAGAATTTGTACTAATTACATCGATTTTAGAAATAGATGTATGTTACTTAGCAAGAAGCTAATCATAAGAGGTTTTTCCGCCAATAAACTTGCTTGGCAATTTAAAAAGCTTTTTTTTAAGTATAATCAGCTTTTACATAAGTATAATAAAAGTTATCAAGATATCTTGAATGATATTTTACGGTGACTTGTTGACGGAAATGGTTTATCTTCCCGGTTGTTGAGGGTTGGATTGCGACACTTGTGGTAAAGATTATGGTGGAATACTTGGAATTTAATTCTTAGAATTTGAGTGAAAGTGAAATTATTCCGGGTGGAGGACTAGTGGTATTTCTTTGTTTGTATTTAAATCGGTTGAAGTTCGGCTCTCAGTGTTATTTGACGGTTGGTTAAGAATGTTGGAAAAATTTTTTCTGAGGTATATATTTTTATTTTTTGGATGTTTTGGATTTTGTTTATGTTTATTCCATTGGTGGTACTATATAGGGGTATGCCAGATTATGGCATGGTGCGCTCAATTGCCTGGGTAATGAAATTTAAGCGCCGAAACCCATTTAGGCAATGAGTTTTCATCTGACGAGCCCCGATATATGGTGATCACCTTGGGAATATAATGTTTTTGTAGATTTCAGGTGCTATAGCTTGGTTTTGGAACATAGACGTATGCTTATTGATGCTGATTTTGCTCTATTTTGGAGTTCATTTTCGGACTGTCGGATTGGTTATACTGTTTTGTCCTGGGGAACTGGATGGATGAGTTGGGTTTACACCTTGTTCAAGTGCTCATTTGTTTTAGCTACTAAAGTAAAAAGGCAGTTTTTTTTTTGTTTTTTTTTTTTTTTTTTTTTTTTTTTTTTTTTTTTTTTTTGCCAGGTGATATATATTATATATATATATATATATATATATATATATATATATATATATATATATATATATATATATATATATATATATATATATATATATATATATATATATATATATATATATATATATATATATATATATATATATATATATATATATATATATATATATATATATATATATATATATATATATATATATATATATATATATATAGGATATTCTGACCTAAAAAACGATCTAGATAGGCCAAAATTTTGAGAAAATTCACTAAAAGTGTCAAGTTTGGAAAAAAAAATTATGTGATTGACGTAATTTTTATGTACATCAGTATTGCAATGACGTTGTCACACTTTTATGGAAAAAACTGGTAAATGCAAAAATACTTCTATATATTTTAACAAGGGATTACAACAACTCAAAAACCTTAAAAAGAAAACCAAAAGTTTGAAGCTTAGTTGACATTCGATGTGAGAAATTGGACTTGCTTCAATAATCAAATACCTTTCAAAAGCTTCAGTATGAAAATACATTAAATTGCTTAAACAGCAAAAAACTGTTAACTGCAAAAACTTTTTATATACTTTAACAAGGGACTATAACAATTCAAAAATCTTAAAAAAAAAAAAAAAAGATTGTGGGAAGAACTCCCATCGTGTGATGTAGCAATTTGTTTTTTTTTTTTATTATTTCATAAACCGAAGATGTCTATAGTTGGGATTCCAGTAGTTTAGTTCTGTTAATTCTAGAGCCTTTAGAAAATAAGATAGTAAAGTGCAAAGCTAAAACGTTTTATCTTGCATAGAATAAAGTGTTCAGATTATTGCTAATTTTGGAGCCCACAGTAGCTTTCTAATCCTGGTACCCAAGAAATAAACAATAAATAAGGAAGTTGCCGGAATACCCCTATTTCTTGACCAAAATACATCCAAACTAAGGAAAAATAGGAAGCCCTTTCAAAAAGAAGAAAGATGAAAGCAGATTACGTAATTGTATCTCCTTACTTAACATACTGTTTTTGAACCTTAAAAAAGAAAACCAAAAGATTGTAGCTTGGTAGACAATTGGTGTTGGAAATCGGACTTGCTTGAATAATCAAATATCTTTGAAAAGACAACAGTATGAAAAGACATATCAGTATGAAAAACTTATATAGACGTAGACCCCAGAAACGAAAATTTGTAAGTGCTATAAATGATCATTCGTTGGAAGAAAAAGAAGTTTCTTTTGCACCACCTGAACAATTTGCAAATCTACAACCTGGACGGTCATTTAAATTTAGACCATAAAGGGCAGTTAAAGCAAATGGTATTGGAAAATTGTCTGAAGTAATAAAAATCCAAAATGAAGAAGAAAGAAAAATGGGGTTAGAAGATAAGCGACAGTGGAGTCAAAACTAACAAAAATTGGAAATTATAGTAATGATAATTGGGTTTGGGATTTTGATATGGATAAGGTCATTGATACTAACCATGCCTTTGTTTAAAAACACATAGATTCAGAAATATGTATTTCATAATGACAAAAGAAAAGCCGGGGCAAAAGTCGAAGTTCAACATTTTATAAAAGCTCCAAGCGATGAAATATCTATAAATAACGACATTAGAGTTTATAAGAATTTTAGCCAAGAACCTGATACTGCATTGGCCTCAGTTGAAAAGACAAAGGTTCGGCGTTATTATATTTCATAATGACAAAAGACAAGCCAAGGCAAAAGTTAAAACTCCAATAACAAAAAAAAAAATTTATTTTGCAAAAGCGCTAATTCTAATTTAAGGTCATTTAAAACGTTTAAGGCGTTGAATGATAAAAATGAAGCACAGATATATGTGGTTATAAAACCAGTGAAAGTGAGTATAACAACAGACAAAGAAAAAGGCATCGAAAAAACGACAGTGAGAATTTTATTGAATTGTAAACAAAATTTGAACAGTGATCTGTGGTTGGAAACTGGAAAATATTTATTTGTTATCCATAATGCCTTATGTAATTAAATGAGATGATGTATGAATCTAAACTGCTAAAACAAAAGCCCCACAAAAAACTTTCTGAGGTAAAGATGAACAAAAATGGACAATGAAATCTACGGTTGGAAAACAAGGAACAGCGATGACTGGCCAAAAATACGATCTAAATAAGTCAGGACTTTAAGAAAGAATTCGCATTTTTCACAGGGTGGCTGTATAATAACTTTGGGGATGTCATAACATCAAGAAAAGGCTGAAATTGTCTGCGGTTAGAAGACAAGCTACAATGAGGATCTAAATATAGAAGCGTGCCGAGTGCCGGGGCCTAGCTTTGGCCAGCGGGCTCCTGATACTATATATATGTATATATATATATATAATATATATATATATATATATATATATATATATATATATATATATATATATATATATATATATATATATATATATATATATATATATATATATATATATATATATATATATATATATATATATATTTTTTTTTATATATATATATATATATATATATATATATATATATATATATATATATATATATATATATATATATATATATATATATATATATATATATATATATATATATATATATATGCCCCCTTCACGGAAAATTCCCTTCCCCAATGAAAAATTCCTCCAAGGAAAGATCCTCTCACGTAACCCCTCCCCCACCATAAAAAATTCCCCCTGAAAATGTCTGTATACTTTCCAATAACCAATACTATATGTAAACAACAGGCAAAGTTCGTAACTTTCAGCCCTTCCCTTGGGGACTGTGGGGGATTAAGTCATCCTCAAAGACATAGCTATTAGAGTTATCGACTATGTTTAATAAGATGGCTATATCAAAATTTTGATCAGATAATTTTGAGAAAAAATGAGCGTGGGAGGGGACTGGTTACCCTCCAATTTTTTGGTCACTTAAAAAGGGCACTAGAACTATAATTTCCGTTTGAATGATTACTCACACAATAATCTTGGACCACTGGGACAATGCGATCCCCCCTGTGGAAAAAAAACACGCATCCATGATCTTTCTTCTGGGAAAATATACAAAATTCCAAATTTTTGCAGATGTGAGCTTGAAACCTCTACACTAGGGTTCTTGGATACGCTGATTGTGATGGTGGGGTTTTCATTAAGATTCTATGACTTTTAGGGGATGATTCCCCCTTTTAACGAAAATAAGGCAAATTTTTTAGGATTATAATAGATAAAACTAAACATGATGAAACTTATATTTTTATAATAAGCATAAAAATCCAATTCTTTTGATGTATCTATCGATATCAAAATTAGGGGATGTGTCTCTCTTTTTTCGAAAATAAGGCAATATATTTCTAGGCTCGTAAGTTTCTATGGGTTAGACTAAATTTGTTGAAACTTACATATTTGAAATCAGAATAAAAATATGATTATTTTGATGTATCTATTGATATCAAAATTCTGTTTTTTAGAGTTTCGGTTACTATTGAGCCGGGTCGCTCCTTACAGTTCGTTACCACGAATTGTTTGATATTGTTCAGATACCTGATAAAGCAAATTTTGAAATGGTAATAGAAGTCATCCAGAAAAAAATTAAAACAATAAATTGATAAAACTAGATTGTGATGCAAGTGAAAGAACCTTTCTCACATTTCCAATTACTTTCAGGGCACGGTTGTGGATTGAATCAAGCTTTTTCAGGTGGGATGTGAATGTTGTCTTTCAAATTGATCTATCATTTTATTGATAAGTATATTGTAAACTAGACGAAGAGTTTTTGAGGGAATGTATTCTTGAATTTCCTGACAGTGCCATGAGTACATCCTATTGAGAATCAAATCCATGCTCAACAGCATGGATCTGATATAGGTAGAAAAGGTTTATGTCAAAGAGTACACCTAGCTGCCTCGCATAGCCCGTTTTGGTTCACTTAATTGTTCCTCAATAAGTGGTTAGTTCAAATATTTCTGGTTGAAAATCTACAATCCTCGAGAAAAAAAGAACAAACGAATTGTCAACATTTATTACAAATCGCATCCATCCAACAATTGGGATCTACCCAGACGTAAGTTTTATTTCTAAGATAGCCCCATGTCTACTTTGGAGTGCTGTCATGTGAGAGTCAACAAAGATTATTGCAGTGTCATCCGCAGAAACCACTTGGTCATCAGATATACCCTCATTGCTCAAATTTTCTAGATCACTGCATAATTTGTAGCACCGTGTAGTGTTGAATAAGGATTCAGAAAATAACATAGGTCATTCACGTGAACTAGGAATAACAGTGGACCGAGGACTGAGCCTTGCAGCACACCGAAGTTAAAGACGGTTTCACTCAGTGAATCTTCTCCCTTGTGAATACATTGATTGCTAAGTGAATCTTCTCCCTTGTAAACACATTGATTGCTAAGATAAGACTGGAACCATTGCAGTATCACTCGTCTAACTCCAATGTGCTCTAGTCTACGTAATAAAATCCCATAATCCATACTGCCGAACACTTTTTAATGTCAAGCAAAACAGTGACTGGTACAAGTTGCTCTTTACTGCAGACGACGCTAGAGCATTGTCTCTGATTACGGTTGGACTCAGTCAATCTTTGCATAAGAAAACTAATTCATTTTTTAAAGTAATTTACAAGAAGTTATTTTATACGGATATATTTATAAAATAACAGAAAATAATGTTTTTTTTTACTGATTCTACGGGTGATTGTTCGTGCAAATAACATATTTTAGACATTGAAAACACAACAAAATGGATTTTGACAGCAAAAAGTCCAAGTTCAAGCTAATTCAACCAGTCTTAAAAGGGCATAGCCTACATGAAAACTACTTGCTATGTTATTTAATCATATTAATTTTTTATGTTATGTCAACAAGCTAATATTTTCTTCAGAATAATAGCATAGTAATATCAGAATTTTCACCACATCAAAAATATTTACAACATATCAGCATTTCAAAATATATTAATTCCTTATGACTCATCTTCAGTCATCAGTAATATTTCCCACCCAAGCATAAGATCTTTTGGAACGATCTTTGAAATCAAATATCATTACAAAGCTGAGACTTCAGACATGAGCTCAAAACTTGTTATGATTCTTTTTGTTTTCTTTTTCTTTTTATCTTTTATTTTGTCTTTGTCTTCGCCTTTGTTGTCTTTTATTTGTTCGATTTTGTTTGCAAGAGGTTCGGTTTTCGTTTTTTTATTTGTTTTTTCTCTTGTTACGGCCTAAATTTAAAACATGTTTGTTAACTTCTCCTTCACTTTTCAGCAACAAGAGCAATCAATCCCCTACGAGAGAAAGACGAGATCAAAAGAAAATTACTTATCCCTGATGTGTTGGCTTCAGTATCACCACTATTAGAAAAAGTAGAAGCACGTCTGGCTGCGAATCCCAGTGGATGGCTGGTTGGAAACAAGGTAGTTTTCTTAACATCATTTAATGCCATTATTTGTACAATCCTACCCCTTTGGTTTTATGGTCAAGGAGTAATGTTTCTCTGCTTTGAAAAGTTATCTAAAAATACCTTGTCATTCTTGTAGCTTGTACACGACTTGTTAAGGAAAGCCATTTTGGGGGAAGATCAGGGCTTGTTGCTACCCTGAGCGAGGAAAACCACCTACCAAACCTACCACCTACTAATAAGTTAGGATTGTGTGGCTGTGTGGTTTTACACTATCTTTACAACATTGCTCCCCCCCCCCCAGCACCCAAGAGACTTTGAACTGAATTTTCTGGTCTTGGCCATAGCGCCACATGATCTATTTCAATTATGAAAAAAATTGTGCTTCTGTGGAAGCTGATTGTTCTGCTCACAGTTTTTGTACTAGAAATCAAACAGTTCGTGGTGACGACGTCTAAGTAAGGAGCGACCCGGCTCAATAGTAATTGAAACTCTACAAAACGTTATTTTGATACCAGTAGATACATCAAAAGGGTCGGATTTTTATGCTGATTTCAAATATATAAGTTTCATCAAGTTTAATTTTACCCATCAAGAGTTACGAGAAAAAAAAGAAAGAATTTGCCTTATTTTCGAAAAAGGGCCCCTTAAAAATGAAAGAATCTTAATGAAAATCAAACCATCAGATTTAGCGTATCAAAAACTTTACTGTAGAGGTTTCAAGTTCCTATCTGCAAAAATGCAGAATTTTTGCCAGAAGAAAGATCGCGGATGCGTGGTTGTTTGTTTTTTGTTTGTTTTTTTCCCTAGGGGTGATCGTACCAATTCAGTGGTCCTAGAATATCGTGAAAGGGCTCGTCCAAACGAAAATGAAAAGTACTAGAGCTCTTTTAAGTGACCAAAAAATTGGAGAGCCACTAGGCCCCTTCCCACGCTCATTTTTTCCCGAAGTCACCTGATCAAAATTTTGAGATAGCCATTTTGTTCAGCATAGTCAAAAATCTAATAGATATGTTTTCCAGGATGACTTCATTTCCCACAGTTCCCAGGGGTAGGGCTCCAAATTATGAGCTTTTCCCATTGTTTTCATATAGTATTGGCTATTGAGAAGTATAGTGACATTTTCAGGAGGGATTTTTTCAGGTGGGGGGATCTGAAAAGGGGGCTAAGTGGGAGGATCAATTCATGGAGGATTTTTTATCAGGGAAGTGATATTTCTATGAAGGGGGCACCAGATTTCCCATTATTATTTAAAAAAGATCACAAATTGAATAAAAAACAAGTTTTTTCAACTGAAACTAAGGAGCAAAATTAAAACTTAAAACGAACAGAAATTATTACGTATATGAGGGGGGTCCTCCCCTAGTCAGTACTTTACTCTTAACACTAAAGTTTTTTTTATTACTTTCAAAAGATCTATCTATTCTAATTAAACGACCTTTGTGATTCAGGGGTTTGTGATTCGAGCAAAATTTGAATAAATTAAGGAGGGAGGCTACCCTTTCATAAATGGAATAATTTCTGATCGATTTTTATTTTAATGTTGCTCCTTACCTACAGTTAATTTTTTTTTAATTTATGATCATTTTTGAAATAATACCGGTTAATTTGGCTAACCTTGCTTGACCCCCCCCCCACTCCCCTTCACGATAAATGTCATCGTAGAAATTCCCTCCAACATGAAACAAACCCTTTCCCTGTAAAATTTCCTCTTTACTGATCCATCCTCCCTAAACCCCCCTCAAAACTTCCTAGTAAAATTTCCTGCAGACGATTCAGTCGAAAAATTCTCCTTAGCATACTTTCATTTGAAGAAGACTTTAATTTTTAATTATTTTCTCGATAGCTTCAGATATCCCCCTTCCATGGAAATTTTTTCCCGGTAATCTAAACACGCTGAATAAAACCCCCGGATAATTCCCCAGAACATTTCCACATGTAAAATTGAGTTGGCAAAGAGAAACTAAGACTAATAAAAAGAATTTCGTCTAGATATTCTGTCAAATCTACCCAGTGTTCAATTTCCCCTGAAAAGTCCTCCCCCCCCCCCCGAAAATTCCCTCCCCGTGGAAAACTCCGCTTATGGAAACCCAGACCAAGCAGAAACCCCCCCCCCCCCAAAAAAAAAATGTCTATATATTTCCAATAGCAAATACTATACGTAGCCTAAACAATGGGCAATTTTGATATCATACAGGCTTCTCCCCACGGACTCTGGGGGGTCATGTTATCCCTAAAGACATAGTAATTGGGTCTTTTAACTATGCTATAAAAAATGACTATCTCAAAATTTTGATCGGACAACTTTGAGAAAGAAAGGCGTATGGAAGGTGGGCTAGTTGTCCTTGAACGTTTTTGTCAGAGGCAACGCTGTAGCGTTGCCTATAGTGAAGGCTATACGGCCCCGATGTCTTTTAATTATTTATTTATTTATTTATTTATTTTTCAGAGGCACTTCACACAGAAGGGGTCATTGCATAAACTTCGGAGGGGGCTCATTCGATTTGAATTTGGAAGTTCTGGTGCCCTTTTAAGAAATAAAAGTGATGAGAGGGCAACTAGCCTCCCCCCCCCCCACACCATTTTTTCCCAAATGCATCCGATAAAATTTTGAGATAGCCATTTTGTCAAAAATAGTTCAAAGATCATATAAAAAAACTACGATGTAGACACAATCCCCCAGGGCCTGGAGGCAGGCGTTGTAAATTATGTCCTGCGAGTAAATATGGTTCTTGTGGAAGGAGTGCTCTTACAAACTTCAGTGAGGGCTCGTTTGATAGGAAATTGAAAGTTCTAGTTCAATTTTTAAGAGTCAAAAGAAATCGGAGGGCAACAAGCTCCCCCCAAGCCGTTTTTCCCAAATACATCTGATAAAAATTTTGAGATATCCATTATGATAGAAATACTTCAAAGATCATATAACAAAAACTCTTGTATCGACAGCCCCCCCCAGGGCCCGGGGGCAGGCATTATAAGTTATGCCCTGAGGGCATAAATGGTTCTTATGGAAGAGACGTTCGCATAAGCTTCAGAAAGGGCTCATTTGATTAGAAATTGAAAGTTCTAGTTCACTTTTTAAGACTCACAAGAGGTCAGAGGGCGATATAAATTTCGAGATAGCCCTTTTTCAAAATAGTTCAAAGATCGTATAATGAAAACTCTAGAGTCAACACAACACTCCAGGGCCCGGGAGGCAGGCCTTGTAAGTTATTCCCTGGGGGTTTACATGTTTCTTATGGAAGGCCTCGTAAAAACTTCAAAGAGGGCTCATTTTATTGGAAATTGAAAGTTCTAGTTCATTTTTTGAGAGTCAAAAGAGATTGGAGGGGAACTAGACCCCCAACGCCCCTTTTTCCCAAATGCATCCGAAAAAAACTTTGAGATAGCCATTTTGTTGAAAACAGATAACAAAAATTCAAATGTCAACAAAACCCCCTGGACCTGGGGGCAGGTATTGTAAGTTATGCCCTCGGGGCATATATGGTACTTACGAAACATTAAGCAAGAAAAACGGGTTTTAATTTTGATAAAGCAGTGAATCAAAATTAAAACCCGTTTTTCCTTCTTAATTTTTCCTAAATGGAAAAGCAGTGTGATCTAAGAAATTATTTATTTAGGGTACTTATGAAAGGGATGATCGTATAAACTTCAGGGAGGGCACCCTTTATTGGAAATAGAATGTTCAAGTTCACTTTATAAGAGTCAAAAGATATTTGAGGGCAACTAGCCCCCCCCTCTCCCAAGCCTTATTCCCTAGATCCATCCGATAACCATTCTGAGATAGCCATTTTTTTATAAGTAATTCAAAGGTCAGATAAGAAAGACACCGGTGTTAATACAACCCCCCCCCCGGGCCGGGGGGCAGGCGATGTAAGCTATTCCCTGGGGGCAAATATGGTTCTTATGGAAGGGATGCTCGTATAAACTTCAGAGAGGGCTCATTTGAATGGAAATTGAAAGTTCTAGTTCAAATTTTAAGAGTCAAAAGTGATCAGAAGGCAACTACCCCCCCCCCCCACGCCTTTTTTTCCCAAATCAATCCAAAACGAATTTTGAGCCATTTTTTTAAATAGTTCAAAGGTCAGATAACAAAAACTCCGTTGTCGACACAATCCCCCAGGGACCGGGGGTAGGCATTGTATGTCCATGGGGCATATATGGTTCTTATGAAAGGTATGCTCGCATAAAGTTCAGAGAGAGCTCATTTGATTGGAAACTGAAAGTTCTAGTTCACTTTTCAAGAGTTGAAAGAGCTCCAAGGGCAACAAGTCTCTCTACGCCTTTTTTTTCTCAAACCCATCCGATAACAATTTTGAGATAGCCATTTTGTTAAAAATAGTCCAAAGTTCAAACTAGAAAAAGTCAAGTTTTGACGTAACCCCCCAAGGCCAGGGGGTAGGCGTTATAAGTTATGCGGTGGAGGCGTATATGGTTCTTATGGAAGGGATGCTCGTATAAACTATGGAGAGGGCTCATTTGATTGGAAATTGAAAGTTCTAGCTAACTTTTAAAAGAGAAAAGAGAAACGAGGGCAACTAGCCCTACCCCTAGTCCTTTTCCCCTAAACCCATCCGATACAAATTTTGATATAGCCATTTTTTTTTAATAGTCCTCACATCAGTTAGGAAAAACTCTGGGAATTGACACAGCCCCCCAGAGCTAGGGAGCAAGTGTTTTAATTTATGCCCCAGAGGCGTATAAGGTATTTATGTAAGGGGTTGGTCGTAAGATAAACTTTGAAGGGGGATCATTTGATTGGAAATTGAAAGTTGTAGTTACCTTATTATCTGTCAAAAGTTTATGGAGGGCATCTATCCCTCCCTGACACAAATACCCTCTTTTCCTCAAATGCATCAAATGCAAATTTTGAGATAGCCAATTTGTTTGAATTAGTCCAACGATGAGATTACAAAAACTTCGTTGTCAGCATACCCCCCCCCCCAGAGACAAAAGAAGGGTTGTAACTTATGCCGCGGGGGCATATAAGGTTTTTATGGAAAAGATGGCCGTATAAACTTTGAAGGAAAGTCAAATGATTAGAAATTGAAAGTTGTAATTCACCTTTTAAGAGTCAGCAGCGATCTGATGGTGACTAGCCCCTTCCCTCCTATCCCCTCCCTCCCAACCTTCTTTTCTCTAAATGCGTCGAATTGAAACTCCAGGGATAAAACAGCCCCCCCCCCACAGAATCCGGGGGCAAGTGTAGTAAAATTTGTCCTGGGGTCCATGGTTCTTATGGGAGGGATGGTCGTATAATCTTCGGAGGGGGCTTATTCCATTTTAAATCAAAATTTATAATGCCCTTCTCAAGAGTTAAAAGTGATTGGAGGGCAACTAGCCCCCCCAGGGCCCTTTATCCCCAAATGCATCCAATCAAAATTTGGAGATAGCCATTTTGTTCAAAATAGTTCAAGAGCAAAATAAGTATACTTCAGGGGTTAATCCACCCCCTCCGTCCCGGGGAAATGGTTCTGAGTTACGGAACTTAATTATTGTAACTTTGATACTTTGTTTAGTTTGAAACTTTGATTTAGTAATTTACGTGGTATCTTTGATTGACGGTGCAAGGACTGTAAGTTGTTCAAGTCGCTTATTGTTGCTTTGATACTTTATTTACTTTGATACCTTGTTAACTTTGATCCTTCTTTACTTTGGTACTTTTCAAATAAGGAGTTTTTTTAAACTTAGAAATTTTTGCAATCAAAAAACGAATAAAAATTAATTAAAAAAACTTTGAACGTTTTTTTCCCCAATTCATTCCAAAGAAATCAGGGTGTACTGCCTGTTTTCCAAACGGTAAAAGTATCATTCTCTTACTTAAATAATCAATTCTCTTACTTAGAATTATTATTCTCTTTCTTAAGTGGCTACAGAGTTCTGCAAAATTAGTTTACCTTTTTTTATTACAATAATTGAGACAACAGAATTCAAAGCCAAGTGAGAACTGGATTAAGGATTGGTTGTTAGACCGAGGTCGTCATCAGGGAGTATGGGCTATGTACTTCAAATGAATGGTGTCTTCACTACAAACAAGATTATGGCTACTGCCCGTTTCCCTAACGGTAAAAGTATCATTATCTAACTTAAATAGCCAATTCTGTTACTTAGAATTATCATTCTCTTACTTAAGTGGCTACAAAGTTCTGAAAAGTAGTTTACCTTTTTTATAATTGGGAGAACATAATTCAAACACAAGTGAGAATTGGAATAAGGTTTGTTTGTCGTTTTCAGAGGGTAGGGGCTATGTACTTCTACTGAATGGTGTCTTCACTACAAACAAAAGTATGGTTACAGCCCGTTTGGTTAAAGAGTAGGCTTAAAGTGCCAATGACGCAGTACGTTTTAGACTTTTACAGTGAAAGGAGGCAAAACCCAAATTCATCTTTGCAGAGATTTTTGTTTGGTTCAAGCTGGATTTGTATATCCAATTTAAGTTTCACTCGTTTTTACTCATTTATATTAGTAACTATTGTTTGTTTGTTTGCTATGATTGTTTATTTAATTTCTGTTCGTTTTGGGTTTCATTTATTCTTTAATTGTAATTTCTGGTTGCTTTGAGTTTGAGTTATTGTAGGTTTGTATTTCTTCTAATCTTAAGTTTAATATGGCCTTTACTTTTCATTAGAAAACTTCTTTTTCGTTAAGTTTTTTTTAAATTAATCACTTAAAAAAGGGCATTAGAACTTTTAATTTCCGTTCGAATGCACCATCTCCTGATCTTCTAGGATACGATAACCTCTGGAAAAAAACAACGAAAAAACATGTATCGTGATCTTTCTTATGGCAAAAATGCAATAATCCCCATTTTTGAATACAGAAGCTTGAAACTTCTACAATAGGGTTTTCTGATGCGCTGAATCTGATAATGTAATTTTCTTTAAAATTCCTTAAGTTATAGGGGGTGTTTCCCCCTTTTTTGAAATCAGGCAAATTTTTTCAGACTCGTAACTTCTGAAGGGTAACATTAAACATGGTGAATTGTACACATTTGGAATCAGCATCTTAAGCTAATTCCTTTGAAGTATTTATTGATATCAAAATTCCGCGTTTTAGAGTTTCGGTAACTATTGAGCCGAGTAGCTCCTTATTTACAGTTTATTAGGGCGAACTGTTTGATTGCTAGTGCTTAAAACTTTTCTTGGTCCAACAGTTCGTGGTAACAAACTGAAATTAATGATCGACCCGGCTGAATAGTAACCGAAACTCTAAAAAACAGAATTTTAATACAAATAGATACATCCAAAGAATGAATTTTTATGCTGATTTCAAATATATAAGTTTTATTAAGTTTGTTGCTACGCATCAAAAGTTACGTGTCTGAGAAAATTTGCCTTATTTTTGAAAAAAAGGAGGAAACATCTAAAAATCATTGAACCATAATCAAAATCACACCATCAGATTTAACAACGTATCAGAAAACCCTAATATAGAGGTTTCGAGCTCCTATCTGAAAAAATTTGGAATTTTCTATTTTTTGCCAGAAGAAAGATCACGGATACGCGTTTATTTATTGTTTTATTTTCCAGGGTTGATCGTATTAACCCAGTGTTCATAGAATATCGCGAGAGGGCTCATTTGAACAGAAATTAAAAGTTCAATAAATCAATCAATTTATTCAATTAATAAACTCAACAAAATACACTTCAATATAAACTCCCCCGTAAGGCTCTATGGCCAGGAAAAAAACAGGGGAGAAACAAAAATGAAACAAATACAAGTATTTTGAATATAATGCATTGCATTTCTACCTTTCAAAGACTCAACACACACACACACACAAAACAAAACAAAGAAGAGAAAAAAAAACAATAATTAAAAGACCCAAACAAAAGCAATTTTATGAGACCCCACCCCAAAAAAAAAAGAAAAAAAAAGAGGATGTTGGACAATCCAATAAAATAAAACAAATTCCAGATATATATTTGAAACCAAACCACAAAAAAAAAAAAATATTATACAAACTCAAAACCCCTCACAACAAATGTTTCCAACCCAGGCTAGTGTCCCCCCCCCCAAAATAATAATAATAAAAATTAACAAAAATATAATAAAACATGAAAAATCAAGACATTAAAAATTTCTTAAGATTCTTTTGAAAGTAGCAAACGAGTGACATTCTTGAGCTGACTCAGGTAGGCTATTCCAAACGATATGACAAGCAGTTAATGGATAAAAGTCAGACCTCACCGATGGATTAAATAAAATATTAATATTCCTAGAATTACGAAGATGAAGCGAAGACCTATCAGTGACGAAAGAAGGAGTAGTTTGAAGGGCTGTGGGAACATCACAATGAATTTGATGAAAAGTGAAAGATGCACACGAAAGAGTGTAGAGAGACTGCAAATCATGTAATAGGCTAGTTGGGTTAGTTGTAGAACAATTTGTTTCCTGTACAAGCCTTTTTGCCTTATCACATAACTTAGAAAGTGGTTTCAAAAAAGAAGAGAAAGTTGACATCCATATTGTAGGGCAATAAGAGACGTAGGACTGAACTAAGCAATGGAACAGAATTGTTAAAACTGATCCAGGAAACATGTGTTTTAGCTTCCGCAAAATTCCAAGACTCCTTGAGATCTTCATATTAATTAGTCCAATATGATGCTTGAATGAAAGGTTTTCATCGGGAAGAGTACCGAGAAATCGGACATATCGTTCCTTAGGTCTACTAAGAGAGCCACTTGAAAGCTGTATATTAGATAACTCAGAGCACGCCAGAAAAATGCGGGAAAAAAAAATAAAAAACTTGACTTAGGAACACTTAGGGCAAGGCAATTTGTATCAAACCAAAGAACGACTCTCTCAAAAAGGTCAACTAATTTGGAAACATCTCAGACTCAGTTCCTACTACAGTACCAATGGTACTGTCATCAGTGAAAGCAACGAGAGTGTCTACATCCTACGAAAAGAATGGATTTTTGTTTAGTATTGAAAGGTTCAGGATGAAATAGGCGACAGCAAACTGTAGTTTTTTGATTCATAACCGCAGCTATAAGGTCATTAACATAGATAAAAACAAAAACGGTCCAAGAACAGAACCTTGAGGAACACCAAACTCAACTTCAGACGAAAAGTGGGAAAGGGAATCTACGGAGATAGTTCTACCTGACAAATAGGAATCAAGCCAAGCATGAGCCTGTCCTCTTACACCATTGTGTGATAGCTTATACAGCAGAATCTCATGAGTTAAAGAATCAAAAGCCTTACGGACATCTAGGAATATAGCTGCAGGAATCAGACCAGAGTCAAGCACGGTGTGGAGAAATTTTAAAAGAGCTGCACACGCATGCTCCGTAGAAAGTTTAGCTCGGAAGCCAAACTGAAAATCATGAAAAAATCTTTTAGCCTCTAAAAAAGCAAGTAGACAGGAAAGCTTGGCCTTTTCACAAATTTTGCTAAAAACAGACAGCAAAGATATAGAGCGATATTTGGCTGGGTCACTTCTTGGTCCACCTTTATATGAAACAATAACTCTAGCTCGCTTAAGAGAACTGGGGAAAATCCCATTTTCAAAAGAAAGATTTATAAGCTTTGTCAATGGAGAAATAATTGAAAGAAGAATGAACTTAACTACCATAGTTGGAATACAGTCAGGGCCAGACGACGAAGAACCCTTCAAGCTATTTACAATCCTGGTTACTTCAACATATCAGAAGCTGGATATAACACAATTGATTTGAGATAAGGCGGACCAAGATATGATTTGTAATCTGGCTGTGATTGTGAAGACCTGATTGAAAAAGCAATGATTTTCCCAATATTGGGAAAATATGATGTAAATGCTTCTTGAACAGATAGAATACCCTCAACAACTACAAGACTTGGAGGGATCGAAGTAGCCGGAGAAGAACGTCTGAGGACGGAATTGATCACTTGCCAAGTTTTTAGAATATCTTTCCCATAATCCGCGAATTTTTTGGAATAATAAAGGAATTTAGCCTTCCGGCATAAAGAATTTAAAACATTCCTGTTGAGTTTGAATTGCTGAAGACGTGCAGCATTCAAAGATGGCTTTGCTGACTTAAAAGCTTTCCAGAGATTATGTTTTCTTCTCCAACTCTTTAGAAGACCAGGGGTCATCCATGGGTTAAGATGGATAGATATTTTTGACCGTGAAGTAGAGGAGGACATAGCACATACGTCAAAAATAGACTCCTGTACTGACTCATAAAAGGAATCAAACTTCGAACAAAAATCATTATCCTCACCAAAAATATTCCATGTCCTCTTAGCTAAATGGGATCTAATGCGGATCAATTCATTCAAACCAAACCTAAAAGAAGCTGAAGCAGATGCTTTAATGTCCTTATTCAATGTTTTATCAAGGTTAAAACTGGAAAATACATGATAACGGTCTGAAGTATCACTTACTACAACAGAATTCCGAACCAAATTAAGAGACGAAAAAATGTTATCAATTAAAGAGGCTGACGTATCAGTTACACGTGTTGGAATACATGTTGTTGGTAGAACCCCAGCAGTGAGCATATCTGAGAGAAAATCCACCGTAGTAGAGGAAGTCATGTCAATTAGATTTAAGTTAAAGTCTCCCATTATTACAGGTTCACATGGACGTCTGTCTATTAAATCCAAGACTTCAGCAAGGACCTGAAGAAAAGAAGGGACGGATCCACTGGGTGATTTATAAACATCACAAATTATCAAAACCTTATTTTTAATTTGATTTCAATAAACTGGGATTCAAAAACCCCTTCGTCATTCCTTGACAGATCACTCCTAACAGTATAGGGAAGAAGATCAGAAATATATATTACTAGTCCACCCTTTGCCATCCTTCTGCGATTTAGTATCTCCATTTTGTAACCGGGTATATTTAAAAGCATTTCATTGCTAGAATTAAGAAAAGTCTCACACAATCCGATAACATCGGGTCGCCCATCAATAACTATCTGCCTCAACTGATCAATCGATGAGCATAGACCCTGAGTATTGAGTTAAAGGACCAAAAATGATCATCTCGTCTAGTAGCCCACTTTAAATCAGAAACATACTTACTATTAATTGATTGGGAAGTATTTAGGGAATTTCTTTTAATTTGACCAATAGAATTATTAATGATACTCAAAACATCTAAGGGGTTTCTTTGTAATTGAATTAAACGCCCATCAAGGGAGTAAAAATCCCCAGAGCCTGAGTTAGAAAAATTACTAAAACTTAAGGAGACTGTGTATCAAACCTGCGCCACAACACACACAAAATAGAATAAATAATAAAATTAACCAAGAGGCTATAAATAACAACAAAAATAAATATAAATAAATCAATAAAATCACAATAATTATACCAATAAGTAAGATACATATACATTTGAATTACTGAACAAATTAATAATAATAATTTCAGATAAATTTAGTGACTTTCTTAAATCATTAATCATACTACTCAGTTCCTGAAATAAAAAAAAATAAAAAAAAAATATAACGCTAAAGATCCACTGCATTAATGTACCCATGAGACTAATACAAGTAAAATCATTTTCAAGATAACAAAGGATTAAAATCCCAAACTGACGCAATGACTTGTGAGAACAGGCATGTAACAAAAAAGAATAATTATTGAAATCCATAAATTTCATTAAGGTTAATTGGAACGAAAGTAAATCATTAGACAGATACGCACAAAGAAAAAAAATAAGCAAAAGATAAATAAAATACGCTGAATATATGAATGGTAAGATACTAAACTTATCTTAAAAAAAAACACACAAAAAAAAACTTATTCTTAAACACAGTCGGCTAGAGTAAGAATTTTTCTAGTGACACTTTCACCGTTAGGCCTTGCCAAAATTTGCCCACGATCAGTCCAAACATTTCTATGTCCAAATGTGTCTTAAGCAGCATATAGGATCTCACGTCGCCTCTTTGTCCATGCTTCCGATAGGAAAATTCCACTTGAAGCTAACATGGCTTTTGCTTTGAAGGCTTTCTTCGCTATATCGCTATTCACAAATTTAACTAAAACAGGAGTGACTTTGTCGTTTAGGGAAGCATCGGTTAAAGCAGCAGATATTTTGAATCTGTAGATATTCCTAATTTGGACAACATTAATTTCAGTCCGGTTCATTTTGGTTACAAAAACTTGCAGGATTGTTGGTTGGAGGTAAGATCCGGACTGCTGCTTAAAACCATGCAAAATTAGCGAATCAAGCAGCACTTCTTGTTCAAATGAATCTAGTTTCATCTCAATTTTCATGATTTTCTCTTCCTGATTTATAATTTGGTTGCGAAGAGTTTCCAGCGATTGTTTAATTTTTTAAATTTTGGTTGATAATCAAGAGTAATCGCGTCATATATTTGACAAATAATGTCGTGGGATGACTGGCGGAAGGAATCAGCATCCGAAAACCTTTTATTAACCTTTTTAGTTATATTTTGCATTAACTCTCGCTTAGTTTTTTCCAGGTCAAGTTCTGTAGAAGTTATTTTATCCATCAACGAAGCACATTCTCCTGTATTAGATTCCTTAATTGTTAATGCATTATATGTCTTGGAAAGGGATTTATAAATATCGGGCGAATTTTTCAATTCCTCAAATGCAGCCTTTACACCTGCAGTCTGTTTTGTTGAAGTTCGGCTAACGCTTGGATTATATTCTGCCAAGTTGGCTTCAACAAGTCTGTATTCATCATGTGTCCCATAGCAAAATACTAAATATGATGGCTTTCCTTTGCTATCCTTGGACACTTTTAGTATCTTTACTGGCCAATGAGGATAATTTTTGAAGTTAGCTAACGCGATATCAAACTCTTTAAATGCAGGCATTTCCTATTTAGGAGAGGACAAAAGTAAAAGCAACTTATCTTTATGTAAGTTAAGAACCTTAATGAAAAATTTAGTTGAAATAATGTTCCAAAGATTCCATAATATAAATCCGAAATAATCTATAAAATCCACTAATATCAGTCTATTTCATGTGCCTTGTGCCCTTACTATTTCTTGTGTTCTTGTGCCCGTATTAAGTGACGAAAAAAAATTGGAGGACAACTAGGCCCCCCCCCCACGCTCATTCTTATCCCAAAGTCAACTGATCAAAATTTTAACATAGCCATTTTTTCAGCATAGTCCAAAAATCTATAACTATGTCTTTGAGGATGACTTAATCCCCACAGTCCCCGGAGGAAGGGCTGCAGGTTGTGAACTTTGCCCGTTGTATACACATACTATTGGTTATTAGGATGAAGACAGATGTTTTCAGGGGGATTTTTCTGGTGGGGGTCGGGGGGGGGGAACATTATATGGGAGGATCTTTCAAAGGAGTAATTTTTCTTGGGTGAAGGAAATTTTTGATGAAGGGGGTGCTAGATTCCCCAGCATTATTTAAAAAACGATAATAAATTAGATAAAAAAAAGTTGTTTTAACTAAAAGTAAGGAGTGATTAAAATTTAAAACGAAAAAAAATTATTCCGTATATGAAAGGGGCTGTCCCCTCCTCAACGTCCTGCTCTTTACGCTAAAGTTTAACTCTTTCTCATATCTCTACTTTTTTAACAATAAAAAACTTTAGCGTAAAGAGTGAGGCGTTGAAGAGGGGACACCTCTTTTCCTATACCGAAAAATTTCTGTTCGTTTTAAGTTTTAATGTCGCTCCTTACTTTCACTTAATATTTTTTTATTTAATACCGAAAAAGAGGTATAGCTTAAAAGTGAAATGAATGCTCCGATTCAGTGGGTCTTTATTTTTCGTTGTTTTAACTCAAATCCAGTTTGTTTGTTTGTTTAAGCAGTTTTTTTGTGAAACGAGTCACAGCTCTAAACTCAACACCGTGTAGAGGTGTGTTAGCTTCTATTTAGTCTGTTTTCAATTCAAATTGCAAAATGTAGACTAGGTTGTTCTTATGTTGATCTGTAAATACAGTTCTAAAGATATGTTTTTTATTCTATTTACAGATTACATGGATTGATCTTCTATTTTATTCAGCAACAGAATATTATGTCACAATATTTGGCAAGGAATCATTTTCTAAGTATACCAACATGCAGACATTGTTTAAGAAAGTCAAAGAGATACCTCAAATTGCTGCATATCTCAGTAATAGAAAGGAAACTATTTTATAATATATATTTATTACATAAATATAGACATAACATCCCTATTTATCTGTTTATGTTCTTTCGAGTTGCCAGGTTTATTGGAAAAAATAGCTTAATATATGTTAGGCAATGACTAGTATATGTAATTCATATTGCAAAATAAAAAGAAAATCACAAAAACAAGTTACCAGTGTACACTAACATCTGTGAATAGTGACTAAAGCCCTAGAAAATATATTATTTAGGAAAAAAAATATTCATAAGAAAACTTAAATAATGATAATATTAACCATTGAATGCTACATTGAAAGCTACAAGTTTACACTAACATCTGTGAATAGTGACTAAAGCCCTAAAAAACATATTATTTCGGAAAAAACAATATTCATAAAAAAAACTTAAATAATGATAATATTAACCATTGAATGCTACATTGAAAGCTACAAGTGTACACTAACATCTATGAAAAGTGACTAAAGCCCTAAAAAACATATTATTTTGGAAAAAACAATATTAATAAAAAAACTTAAATAATGATAATATTAACCATTGAATGCTAGATTGAAAGCTACAAGTGTACACTAACATCTGTGAATAGTGACTAAAGCCCTAAAAAACATATTATTTCGGAAAAAAAATATTCATAAAAAAACTTAAATAATGATAATATTAACCATTGAATGCTACATTGAAAGCTACAAGTTTACACTAACATCTGTGAATAGTGACTAAAGCCCTAAAAAACATATTATTTCGGAAAAAAAATATTCATAAAAAAACTTAAATAATGCTACAAGTTTACACTAACATCTGTGAATAGTGACTAAAGCCCTAAATTTCTAACATTATTTCTCAGCTTTCAAGTAGCCGTACAGTTGATGGTTTTGGTTTGAGCTGTAATGTTCTTAAAAAAATTGGTCAGTTTGTTTCTAACCCCATCTCACACATAACTAACCTCTCTCTTTCTTCTGGTGTTTTTCCTCACTTATTTAAGGTTGCTAATGTTGTACCTTTGTTTAAAAAAGGTGATTCATCTTTAATTGCAAACTATAGACCTATTTCTCTCCTTCCTGTAATCTCTAAGGTTGTTGAAAAAGTATTGTATTGTAGACTCTCTTCATTTGTATTTAGTACTAATACGACTGCAGGTAATTCTCTCATAACTAACCATCAGTATGGCTTTCGTCCCAGTTTCTCTACCTTGCATGCACTTTCAGATGCAACAGAGTTTATGCGTGTTAATCTTGACAAGGGCTTGTGTGTTTTGGGTCTATTTCTTGACTTTTCAAAGGCATTTGATATGGTCGTTCACTCTGTTCTTTTGTCTAAATTATCTTCATTTGGAGTGCATGGAGTCCCACTTGAATGGTTTAGGTCTTACCTCTCAGGGAGATCTCAGTATGTTTCGGTTAATGGTACTTCTTCCTCTTCCTTGCCTTTTGTGAAAGGTGTCCCACAGGGCTCTGTGCTTGGACCACTTTTGTTTTTAATTTATATTAATGATCTTGTTGATGGTCTTCATCCCCTTGTGCACCCTATACTTTTGGCTGATGACAGTAACTTCTTCATTGCTGCAGTGGACCTGCCATCTGCCATTTCCCTAGCTCAAGGTCTTCTTGATAAAGTAAAAGATTGGTGCTGGTCAAATGGTATGACTCTCAACAGCCAAAAAAGTGCCATTGTACACTTTAGAACCAGTTATCGTATGAGAGACGCAGGGAAACCAACCATCCTGACTTATGGGAATGATATTATACCGCAAGCTACTATAGTGAAATTTCTTGGTGTGTATCTTGACTGTTTTCTTTCTTTGAAACCCCATATAACTCATACCCGTTCCCTTGTCCTCTGCCAATCTTCAATGTTATACAGGGTTAACTCATTTCTTCCCCCTGATGTTATGCTTTCTCTTTATTATGCTTTTATTTTTCCTTACCTTTCTTATTGCTGTTCTGTCTGGGGTAGTACTAATAAATCTCTTCTCTGCTCACTTCAAAGAGCCCAAAATAGGGCAGTGAAGGCTACTTTTCTTCTTACTCGTTTTTACCCTTCCTCTGATCTTTATAATGATACTGGAATAGCTCCGCTGGATCGTATTGTGGGTAAAAGTTACCTTTATTTAGCACATTCTGCATTTCTAGGTAGACTCCCACCATCTCTGCAGCAGTTTTTCTTTCTGTCAGGCTCAGGCAGGTACTCTTCTTTTTTACGTAGCTCTTATCGCAGGTTCATTTTACCTAAGCGATCATCGACAGCAGGTCAGAGGTCTCCTGTTTATCAATCTATTTTACTATGGAACTCCATCCCTCCTCATGTCCCTCTATCTCTTTCTGCAAAGGCACTTTCTCGCTGGGTATTTCCAGTATAGTATTTTCCCCCTTTTTTCTTCATATTTTGCATTCTATCCACATTTATGTCTTTTTTTTCTTTTTTTTTTTTTTTAATTCAATATATTTCAAATAATTCTCCTTTTTTCTCCTATTATTTCTCCTATTTTCATAAATGTCTCTTATCTAATTTTTTTTTTTTTTTTTTTTTTTTTTCTAGTGCTTTATAATAGTGTCTTATTTGTTTTGTTGGCCCTGTACAAGCTTAGCTTCTTGGGCGTGTTTAAATTTTAAGTTTGTAATTGTATTGTTTTTTTTTTTTAGTATTAATAAGTTGATTGATTGATTGATTGATTGATTGAATGCTACATTGAAAGCTACAAGTTTACACTAACATCTGTGAATAGTGACTAAAGCCTTAAAAAACTTATTATTTCGGAAAAAACAATATTCATAAAAAAAACTTAAATAAGGATAATATTAACCATTGAATGCTACATTGAAAGCTACAAGTGTACGCTAACATCTGTGAATAGTGACTAAAGTCCTAAAAAACATATTATTTCGGAAAAGAATATTCATAAAAAAACTTAAATAATGACAATATTAACCATTGAATGCTACATTGAAAGCTACAAGTTTACACTAACATCTGTGAACAGTGACTAAAGCCCAAAAAAATATATTTTTTTGGAAAAAACAATATTTATGAAAAACTTAAATAATGATAATATTAACCATTGAATGCTACATTGAAAGCTATAAGTGTACACTAACATCTGTGAATAGTGACTAAAGCCCTAAAAAACATTATTTCGAAAAAAAAATATTCATAAAAAAAACTTAAATAATGATAATATTAACCATTGAATGCTACATTGAAAGCTACAAGTTTACACTAACATCTGTGAATAGTGACTAAAGCCCTAAAAAACATAATATTTCGGAAAAAACAATATTCATAAAAAACTTAAATAATGATAATATTAACCATTGAATGCTACATTGAAAGCTACAAGTGTACACTAACATCTGTGAATAGTGACTAAAGCCATAAAAAACATATTATTTCGGAAAAAAAATATTCATAAAAAAACTTAAATAATGATAATATTAACAATTGAATGATAACGTATAATGCTAACATTAATTTTAAAGCTTTATTTAACCAAGTTGGTTCATATAATGTTTCATAAAATTGTGCAGCTTGATGTATATTTGCGCATCAGCTATGGTAAGTCATTCTGATGGTAAGTCATTCTTTAGGTTTAGGTTTGGCCTGATGCATCGAAAAGTGCATTTTAATGCCCAAATGGTCTAACTTCACCCTGGAAGTAAGTAGTAATTTATTCATTGTATCCATTCATTAGAACTAAGCCTGAATAAGTGATGTGGAATAATAGCTTTCTTCCTTAACAAAGTGTTTTCTTTTGCAACAAAAAAAATCCATTTATATCTGTACTGGTACACGAGGTGGAGAATTGGAGGGGGAACAATTCTTCAGCACCGTTTAGAAATTCACTAAAAGAGGGAGATATATGATACCAGGAATTTAGTTTCTTTTAGACGTTTAATTGGAAATGTTCGGTTTTGTTTTTATTTTTTGTGTTTATATTACACAGTTGGTGAAAATAAACTTTAAGAAAACAGTGACATGTTTTAATACTGTTCGAGACTTTAAGAAAGGAGTATATATACACTATATTAGTATATATTTAATATGTCAATAGCTCTTCGTCAAGAATTCTAAATCCTAGAATAGCAGGCTCTAAATGCACATCAGATCCCTTAATAACATTAAGCAAAAAAAAACAAGTTTTTTTAACTGAAAGTAAGGAGCGACATTAAAACTTAAAACGAACAGAATTTATTCCGTATATGAAAGGGGCTGTCCCATCCTCAACGCCTCGCTCTTTACGCTAAAGTTTTTTATTGTTTTAATAAAAAGTTGTGAGAAAGAGTCTAACCTTAGCGTAAAGAACGAGGCGTTGAGGAGGGTTTTTTTTGGTTAATTTTTGAACGTTTGTGAATTAATGCAGGTTTTTATTTTGGCTCCTTAATCACAAAGGCCGTTAATTAGAATAAATAGCTCTTATGAAAGTACTAAAAAATCTTTGGCTTAAAGAAAGAGGTATTGACTAGAGGGCAGACCCAATCATATACGTAATAATTCTGTTCATTTTAAGTTCTGATATTGCTTCTTACTTTCAGCTGAAAAACTTTTTATTTAATTTAATTTCTAATCGTTCTTTTAAATAATGGTGGGAAATCCGGCTCCCCCTTCATAACAATGTCCCTTTCCCCATGAAAACTTCCTCCGTGGAAAGAGCCTACCACATAACCCCCAACTCATTCCCCCTGCCCCCACAACCAGAAAAATTCCTCCTGAACACGTCTGTATACTTTCCAATAACCAATATCATATGGCAAAATTGGGTAAAGTTGATAACTTTCCGCCCTTCTCCTGGGGATTTTGAGAGATTGGGTCATCCTAAAAGAGATATTTATTATATTTTTGATCATGCTGAACAAAATTGATATCTTAAAATTTTGTTCGGGTGACTTTGGGACAAAAATGAGCGTGGGAGAGGGCCTAGTTGCCCTTCATTTTTTGATCACTTCAAAAGGGCACTAGAACTTGTAATTTCCGTTCCAATGAGCCCTTTTACGATATTTTAGGACCACTGGGTCGATACGATCACCCCTGGAAATAACAACAACAAATGAACACGCATCCGTGAACTTTCTTCTGGCAAAAAATACAAAATTCCACATTTTTTCAGGTAGGAGATTAAAACCTCAACAATAGGGTGCTCTAATACGCTGAATCTGATGGTATGATTTTCATTAAGGTTCCCTAACTTTTAGGGGGTGTTTTCCCCTTTTTTCGAAAATCGGGCAAATATTCTCATGGGCGTAACATTTGATGGATAAGACTAAACTTGATGAAATTTGTATATTTGAAATTAACATTAAAATCTGAGTATTTTGATGTATCTATTGGTATCAAAATTCCGTTTTTTAGAGTTTCGGCTAGTATTGTGCCGAGTCGCTCCTTACTTATTGTTCGCTACGAAGAACTGTTTGAAAATTCCTTTACGCCATGAAAAATTCCTCCATGAAAAGATCCTCCCATGTAAACCCCTCCCCCAGCCCCCTCCCACCAGAAAAAATACCCCCTGAAAATGTCTGTGTACTTCGCAATAACCTATACTATATGTAAAAAATGGGCAAAGATCGAAACTTGCAGCCCTTTCCCTGGGGACTGTGAGGGATTAAGTCATCCCTAGAGACATAGTTTTTAAATTTTTTGACTATGCTGAACAAAATAGCTATCTCAAAATTTTGATCGTGACTTTGGAAAAAATGAGCGTGGGAGGGGGCCTAGCTGCCCACAAATTTTTTTGGTCACTTAAAAAGGGCACTAGAACTTTCAATTTCCGTTCGAATGAACCCTTTCACGATATTTTATGACCACTGGGTCAATACGATCACCCCTCGGGAAAAGAAAAAAACTAAATAAAAAACAAAAACGCATCCGTGATCTTTCTTCTGGCAAAAAATGCAAAATTCCACATTTTTGCAAATAGGAGCTTGAAACTTATATAGTAGGGTTTTCTGGTACGCTGAATCTTTTGGTGTGATTTTCTTTAAGATTCTATCACTTTCAGAGGGTGTTTCTCTCTTTTTTCGAAAATAAGGCAATATATTCTTAGGCTCGTAACTTTTGATGGGTTAGACTAAATTTGATGAAACTTACATTTTTGAAATCAGAATAAAAATCGGATTCGTTTCATGTATCTATTGATATCAAAATTCCGTTTTTTAGAGTTTCGGTTACTATTGAGCCGGGTCGCTCCTTACTTAAAGTTCGTTACCAAGAGCTGTTTGACAGTTTAACAATTAAATAAGAATGTCAATTAAAAGATATTTACCCAGAATTCTACTCTTCAAAAAAAACTATGAAGTCTTTTGCACATACTGAAGGAACGGAGCTTTAATTGTGATACTTTTTTGGCTATATTATAAAAAACGAAGAAAGATCTAAAAATAAATTTTTATCCTTTTTATTTATTTTAGAAAAGTTTTGAAATTATAAAACAGTTCGTGGTAACGAACTGTAAGTAAGGAGCGACCCGGCTCAATGGTAACCGAAACTCTAGAAAACGATATTTTAATACCAATAGATACATCAAAAGAATCAGATTTTAATTCTGATTTCAAATATATAAGTTTCATCAAGGTTAATTCTACACATAAAAAGTTACGCGCCTGAGTAAATTTGGCTGATTTTCAAAAAAAGGGGAAAGACCCCCTAAAAGTTATAGAACCTTAATGAAAATCACATTATCATATTCAGCGTATCAGAGAACCCTACTGTAGAGGTTTCAAGCTCCTGTCTACAAAAATGTGGAACTTTGCATTTTTTGCCAGAAGAAAGATCACGGATGCGTGTTTATTTTATTTTATTTTTTTTTTCAGGGATTATCGCATCGACCCAGTGGTCCTAGAATATCGTGGGAGGGCTCATTGGGACGGAAATTAAAAGTTCTAGTGCTCTTTTTAAGTGACCAAAAAATGGAGTGCAACTAGGCCCCCTCCCACTCTAATTTTTTCCCCAAACTCAGCCGATCAAAATTTTGAGATAGCCATTTCGTTCAGCATGGTCGAAAATATTATAACTATGTCTTTTAGGATGACTTAATCCCTCAAAGCCCCCAGGGGGGGCTGCAAGTTATGAACTTTACCCAATGTTAACATATAGTATTGGTTACTGGGAAGTATACAGAGGTTTTCAGGGGGAATTTTTTCTGGTAGTGGGGGGTGGGGTGGGTGGGGGGTTATATCGGAGGATCTTTTCATGAAGGAAGTTTTCATGGGGAAAGGTAAATTGCTATGAAGGGGGCGCCTGACTTCCCATCATTTTTTAAAAAATGGAGCGACCTGGCTTTGAAATTATAAAACAGTTCGTGGTAACGAACTGTAAGTAAGGAGCGACCCGGCTCAATGGTAACCGAAACTCTAGAAAACGGTATTTTAATACCAATAGATACATCAAAAGAATCAGATTTTAATTCTGATTTCAAATATATAAGTTTCATCAAGGTTAATTCTACACATAAAAAGTTACGCGCCTGAGTAAATTTGGCTGATTTTCGAAAAAAGGAGAAAAGACCCCCTAAAAAGTATAGAACCTTAATGAAAATCACACCATCATATTCCGCGTATCAGCGAACCCCACTTTAGAGGTTTCAAGCTTCTATCTACAAAAATGTGGAATTTCGCATTTTTTGCCAGAAGAAAGATCACTGGTGCGTGTTTTTTTGCTGTTTTTTTTTTTTTTTTTTTTTTTTTTTTTTTTTTTTTTTTCAGGGGTGATCGTATCGACCCAGTGGTCCTAGAATATCTAGGGAGGGCTCATTGGAATGGAAACTAAAAGTTCTAGTTCGCTTTTCAAGTGACGAAAAAAATGGAGGACAACTAGGCCCCCTCCCACGCTCATTTTTTCCCAAAGTCACCTGATCAAAAATGTCGAGATAGCCATTTTGTTCAGCATGTTCGAAAATATTATAAGTATGTCTTTTTTGATGACTTAATCCCCCGAATTTCCCAGGGGGAGGGCTGAAAGTTATGAAGTTTACCTAATGTTAACATATAGTATTGGTTATTGGGAAGTATACAGACGTTTTCAGAGGAGATTTTTCCTGGTAGTGGGTTTGGTGGGTCGGGGGTTATATTGGAGGATCTTTCCATGAAGGAAGTTTTCACGGGGGAAGGGACATTGCTATGAAAGGGACGCCAGACTTCCCAGCATTATTTTAGAAAAAATCAGAAATTAAATATAAAAAACAAGTTTTTCAACTGCAACAGCAGCAATATCAAAACTTTAAACGAACAGAAAATATTACATATATGATTGGGTCCAGCTCCTAGTCAATACCTCGCTCTTTACGCCAAAGATTTTTTAGTATTTTCATAAGAGCTATTTATTCTAATTAACGGCCTTTGTGATTAAGCGATCATTTTTAAAGAATTTGGAACAAAATTCGAACTTTCGCTTAAAGAGCAAGGTATTGACTAGGGGGCGAACCCCCTAATATATGTATTAAAAATATATGAATATAGAAGTTCGTTACGTAAGTTAATACGTAAGTTACAAATATTTATTACTAATAAAAACGTTCGTAAATAAAATTAAACAAGTTTTGAGAAAGCCATTTAACCGAATAAAAGTAAATTGATATGAAAATTTTTTGTTTTAATTATTCATGTACGGTGAGCCAAGATCAAAACCTGCATTTATTCAAAAACGTTCAAAAATTAAATACAAAAAACAAGTTTTTTTAACTGAAAGTAAGGAGCGACATTAAAACTTAAAATGAACAGAAATTATTCCGTATTTGTAAGGGGCTGTCCCCTCTTCAACGCCTCGCTCTTTACGCTAAAGTTTGACTTTCTCACAAACTCTATTTTTTTTTAAATGAAAAACTTTAGCGTAAAGAGCGAGGCATTGAGGAGGGGACAGCCCCTTTCATATACGGAATAATTTCTGTTCGTTTTAAGTTTTAATGTAGCTCCTTACTTTCTATTTAAAAAAAATTGTTTTTTATTTAATCTCCACTAAGATACA
Source organism: Artemia sp. Qi Xiang Cuo (assembly GCF_049724085.1). Taxonomy (NCBI): domain Eukaryota; kingdom Metazoa; phylum Arthropoda; class Branchiopoda; order Anostraca; family Artemiidae; genus Artemia; species Artemia sp. Qi Xiang Cuo. Next base: position 87,829,880 of record NC_142797.1, read on the forward strand.
CCCTGAAAAAAGGATTCGATTCTTTATAGATCACAAATGGGGTTTAAAATTAATCAAACATGCATTCCTTTTCTCAATAGCATATACTATATGTAAACAATGAAGAAATTGTATGCGGCCCTTGTGTAGCTTGCGGCCCTTGCCAAGATGCCTAGGAGAGGAGGGGGGGGGGTTGTGTCATCCACAAATGCATAATTACTGAACCTTTCAACAATGCACGCCTCAATAGTTTTTTTTATACGTGTTATGAGAAATGACGTGTGTGTGGGGGGGGGGGGTCTCTCAAATCACTTTGACTCTTAAAAAGGGCACTATAACTTTCAGTTTAAAATCAAATGAGACCCATCTGAATTTAATACCGACCACCCATTCCATAAAAACTTAATATGCCATCAGAGCATAACTTAAAGCCCTTGCCCCAGGGCTATGGGGGGTTGAGCCAACTCTGGAGGCATTGTTATATGTTTTTTGGACTATTCTAAACAAAATTATAATCACACAACTTCAATGAGAAACAAATGGTGAAAGGAGGGATAGTCGGGCAGGGGGCCCTAGTTGACCTCAATCACGATTGACTCTTAAAAGGGAACTAGAACTTCCAATTTTAACAAAATGAGCCATCTTTAAAGTTTATACAACTACCCCTTCCATAACAGCCTTAAATGCCCCAGGAAAATAACTTACAGCCCTCACCTTCAAGCTCTGGTGGTTTGTATCAACCTCAGAAACCTTTTTATATGAACGTTCGACTATTTTGAATAAAAGGACCGTCTCAAAATATCCATTGGATGCATCTCGGGAAAACACGACCTATTGTTGTGTGGGGGGGGGGGATAGCTGAGCTCTGATCACTTTGATTCATAAAAAGGGCACTAGAACTTCTGATTACCAATCCAATGGGTCCCCTCCAAAGCATGTACAACCAACTTTTCTATAAGAACCTTATATTCCCCAAGGGCATAACTTACATCCCTTGCCCTGAAGGCTGTAGGGGGGGGTGTCTTCCTCACAGACATAATTTCAGAAACCTTTAACTACGAGGAACAAAATTTTTATCTTCAAATTTTGATTGGGGATGTTAAGGGAAATGATGAGCGTGAAGGGTACTATAACTCACTTTGACTATTAAAAAGGGCACTATAACTTTCAATTTCAGGTCAACTAAGCTCCATATGAAATTTATACGACCGCTCATTCCATAAAAACCTTATTTGCCTTCATGGCATAACCTAGAACCCTATCCCCAGGGCATTGGGGGTTTGTGTCAAGCCTAGAGGCATTATTTTATGTTCTTTGGAATATTTTTAACAAAATCGCTATCTCATAATTTCAATCCCATGCGTTTGGTGAAAAGAGGGGTTGTCTGGTAGGGGGATGGGGGCTAAATGCCTTCCATCGCTTTTGACACTTAAAAAGCAACTAAAACTTTAAATTTTCAACCGAATGAGCCTCTTCTAAAGTTAAACAATCATCCCTTCTATAAAAACCTTCAATACCCCGCCGCATAACTTACAACCCTCGTCCTTAAGCTCATGGGGTTTGTATCAACCCCAAGCATTTTTATATTATCTTTGGACTATCAGAAGCAACGCTATAGCGTTGCTTATAGTAAAGGCTATACGGCTCTAGTGTTTTATTATTGTTATTTCTATTTATTTTTTTTCCCAGAGGCACTTCATATGGAAGGGGTTGTCGTAGAAAATTCAAAGGGGGCTCATTCGAATTGAAATCGAGAGTTCTAGTGCCTTTTTTAAGGGTAAAAAATAATTGGAGGGCAACTAGCCCCCCCTCACACGCCCATCATTCCCCCAAACACATCTATTCAAAATTTTCAGATAGCCATTTTGTTCAGCGTAGCTGATTTCCAGATAGAAAATATGTTTCTGAGGAGGAAACTCCCCCACAACCCTCAGGGCAAGGTTTTTAAGTTTTGCCCGGGGGACATATAAGAACGATGTTGGCACAATGTATTATTTATTTATTTATTTTTTCCTTTAGAGCAGGGCACTTCGTATCGAAGAAGTTGTCATAGAAACTTAAAAAAGGGCTCATTCAATTGGAAATTTGAGTGGCTTGTGCCCTTTTTAATAGTCAAAAGTGATTGAAAGGTAACTAACACCCCTTCCACGCCCACCATTTCCCGAAACACATCCAATCAAAATTTTGAGATAGCCATTTTGTTCAGCGTAGTTTTAAGTATTAAACATAATTTCTAATGACGCAGTAGGTTTTTTTTCTTTTAAAGTGAGAGAAGGAGGTCATACATTTATTTATTAATTTAGATTAATATCTATTGTATGTTTGTTTCCATTGATTGTTTAATTAATTTCAGTTCGTTTTAAGTTTCATTTATACTTCAATAGGAATTTTTTTTTTCGTTTTAAGCTTGATTTTCATATTCAATCTAAGCATTACTCGCATTAAGATCTATTTGTTCATTTATATTATAACTTGTTGTTTGTTTTGGCTATGATTGTTTATTTAATTTTTGTTCGTTTTATTTATTTTCTAATAGTAATTTCTTGTCGTTTTGAGTTTTAATTTTAAAAGGTATTTGTATCTGCTGAGTTTAAGTTTAAAATGGCCTTTACTTTTCTTTAAAAAACTTATTTTTTGGAAAGTTTTTTTTTAATTAATTTTGAATGAAATGACTGTTTCAAGATTCTTGTCGATGTATTTCGGGAAAACACGTGCCGGAGGGGGGCGGGGTAAGCGGCCTTCTGGTCACTTCTCTTTAAAAAGGGCACTAGAAATTCAGATTACCAATCCAGTGAGTCCCCTCCGAAGTATATATCACCACCCTATCTATAAAAACCTTCTATTCACCCGGGAGAGAATTTACAACCCTTCCCTGAGAGCTGTGGAGGCGGGGGGGGGGGGGTTAATGTTCTCAAAGACATAATTTCCGCACCCTTCAACTACAATGAATAAAATTGCTATTCCAAATTTTGATCGGATGTCTTTGGGGAAATGATGAGCGTGGGGAGGGGGTACTCTCAAATCACTTCTGACTCTGGAAAAGGTCACTATAACTTTCAATTTCAAATCAAATGGGCCCCATCTGTGGTTTATGCGACCACCCATTCCATAAAACCTTATATAACACCAGGGCATGACTTACAGCCCTATCACCAGGGCACTTGGGGTTGTCTCAACCCTAGATTTGTTTGGGGAAGAGGGGTAGTCTAGGGGGGGTACTAGCTCCTCTCCATCACTTTTGACTATTAAAAGGGAACTAGAACTTCCAATTTTTAACCAAATGAGCCTCCTATAAAGCGTATACAGCCATCCCTTCCATAGAAACCTTAAGTACCTCCCTGGGCATAACTTACAATTCTATCCCCCTTTGCTGTGGGGTTTGTTTCAACCCCAAAAGTTTTTTTATATGATATTTAGAATATTTTTAATAAAATCTCAAAATTTCTTTTGGATTCATTTCGGGATAAAAATACGTGTGCGTGGGTGTACGGGGGGGGGTACTTCCCTTACATCACTTTGACTCTTAAAAAGAGCAGTAGAGGTTCTGATTACCAGTCCAATGAGCCCCCTCTGAAGTTTATATGACCACGCTTTCTATAAAAACCTTGTATTCCCCCGGGCATAACATACAACCCTTGCCCTAAGGGCAGGGGGATTTTTTATCCTCAAAGACATAATTTCCAGACCTTTCAAACACGTTGAACAAAATGGCTATCTAAAAATTTTTATTGGAAGTGTTTGGAAAAATGATGGGGGTGGGGGCGGGTCATTTTCCCTCTGATCACTTTCGACTAATAAAAAGGGAACTAGACCTCTCAATTTCCAATCGAATGAGCACTTTTTGAAGTTTCTATGACAATACTTTCTATAAAAACCTTATATGCTTCAAGGGCATAACTTACAACCCTTGTACGGAAGTAGATAGGGGGGTCCGACTCCGAACGGGAGTCCATATATGGGCATAGAGTCCCTAGGGAGATGGTTTTTCTCACTGAGAATTAAAAAACAGAATTTTTCTCACTTGAAAAAACAGGAATTTTCTCACTTTGATGGATGTTTTCTTGGACGGTTATGTGTGTTAGTCAATTTATTTGTTGTTTTTCATGGATGTCAACAACAATTTATTTCTGTTTTATGGTTTTTGTCACTGAGAATGAAAAAACAGGATTTTTATCACTTTGAAGTATTTTCAAGGTCGATTTATTTGTTGTTTTCAAGTGTGTTGTCTCTGGGGCGAAGTTTGCACATGTGCATTAATGGTGGGAAGAGATATATTGATCTAGCCTCCCTAGGGGAAATGGATTTCTGAGAACTTGATTGCGTAATCGATTGGGAATTGTATTGATCCGATAACGAGAAACAAATCACGTGTCTCCTTCTAAGCCAATCAGAGGGATGGTTACATATTAGCGGGAGAGGATTGCAGGGAATTTAAGGAAAGGATTTTTGCTATAGTTTTTATTAATCTGTGAATAGAATTCAAAGGAGTGAGAAGAAGAACAGTTTGACTTTACTCATTTGGATATATATTTGTGTGTTGATGATGAGTGGAATGTTTACCCTATTAGAAGTTGATAGTGGAGTTGATGGTAATAATAAAAGAGCACCAAACATTGCGGTGGAAATCACGAGAGGATCACGACTTTGTCTGGAATGGGATGAAGTATATGCAAGATATGTGATATCCTTGAGCAAATTTAAAATGGAGGATGAATTATGTTTCGCTGTAAAAGTTGATATAGCGCATGTGAATAGACTTCAATGTGCTTTAAGTGCATTAGTGAAACATATTGAAGCCAATAAACTGTATCGCTAATTGTACATGCTTAGTATTATTGTTGTTGTAATTCTTCAATAAAATTGTTTTGAAATCAAAAATGTTCCCTTTCTTTTCTGGTCAGGTTAGAATGTTAGGGCTAACGAATCATGGTCAGTCTAGAGTCAGCAGTCAGAGTGAAAGGATTGAAAAATGAATAAATTTGAGAAAGAGAGAACTAGATCAAATCTAATGTTTATGGAAAAACATTTGATTTTGGATGACGAATTTCTCGAGTTATCTCTTCAACAAAGGATATTCTCTCGGGGAGCACTTGACAATATAATGAAAACTGATTCTCCCCCATTGGACTATTGTATGAAACTTTTAAGATGTGACTCAAATGCTTATAGTCAAATTATTGATATATTAATTGGAACAAAGCAGAATAATATCGTGGATATACTTTTGAAAACATTACCATAGATTCGATGTAGATGGCTCCTCCTTCGAAAGAGGTAACGTCACAGAGTTACTCCTCTCCCCATTCCCCTCACTGAATTTATCGAACGAGGATCAGTTTCGTTTTAGCTGTGAGAGAATTGACATCGGAAACCAAAAAATGTTCTATACATGTCCACTGTGAATGTACACTCTTGGCAGTTGGACTCAATGTGAAAATTGTACAATTATTGATGACTATAGTGAAAAGTGTAAATTATGTAATCCTTGTAAATTACATAGAGGTTATGCAGTACAAATTAAAGGATGTAATTCATGTCTTGAAGAGATTTGTGACTCTCACCCTAGAGGACATCGGTGCTCCAATTGTCACTATGATAAATGTGATCAGTGGGAGAATACTTACCCTGCTATGATTAGAATGAATCCCAAACGTGATTTTAGTTTATTTCTACAAGATTGGTATCGTCGTGGATTTAAATTATTCTGGGAAAGAGGAATCTGGTCTACGTCTCAACTGTTGGGGTAACAAGACAATTTGGTTTCTACGTCATCGTTGTGACAACACTGCCTATTATGACTATAAACCAAGTGATTTTTATTTGGCAGTTACCGAATGTGATTCACCATTTGAAAACACTTATGTGATATTGCTTCAAATAGACAGATTGAAACTCGTGAACTTCATAATATGAGTGAAAATTGTATCATTGACTATACAAAGATATATGACTAGAGTGAAGTTACATTTTACTGTAGAAAATGTGACCCTGACTTTGCAGTCAATCAACATCAATATAGAGTGAATCCAAATGATTTATCAGCATTAGCGGTTCACTACAGTTGCCTATGCACCGATGAAGAAATCTAAAGTGAAGATTTAAAGACATTGTTGAATATATATGCATTTTATTAATAAACAAATTCACAATCATTTTTTAAGCACTTCACTCTTACGGCACTGAAATCAATATTGTATAGGTCTGAGAGGATATTTTTCACTAGAAAGTCGTTCAGACGTGGATTGTCACCATAAATGTGGAGAAACTGCTTGTAAGTATAGCCGCGACATCGGAACACAAAATATAGTAGTGCATGGAAGCCGCAGCTTTTAGTCGTTAGATCCTGCGCCCTCTTCCGATTTTGAATAATAGTTTTCCCACCGCTCTCAATATAGTTGCTGATATGGGGTGTTTAAAATGTATGGGTTAGACCAAGAGGATCAAAAAATTCAATCGTCTTCACTGTTTGAAATATTCACAGCCAATGAACAGTCAACACAGTCGATGGACTTCTAATAACAGTAAACATTGTTTTGTACGCAGTATTAATTTTTCCATGAAAGTCCGAAGGTAGACAATAAAATTTGTACTGTGATATTTATGGATCCATATTAAATACATTGATTATTTGACTGGTGTTCATGGCGCCATGTCTAGTAGAACCCTGCCTTCGGGAATGATTTCCCAATAGGTTTCATATTGATTTAGTGAGAATAGTGCAATACTCTCAGCCAATGGATCGGCAAATGTACACTCTAAACGCACTCTCCCCGTACGTACTAAACTCATATCCTGTGTGCCAGACAAATCCAGTACAATGATACCATGGGTTTAAGCAAACATATCTTCGGTTATACCATTTTCAAATAGTTGAGAATCATGATCTAGGGTTTGCATGGTCAACTCATATAATGTTCTATAGGATTTATCAAAAGATAGATTGTAGAGTGGGATGCCGTTTACTTTGCACACAAGAGATAAAAGTCCAAACATCTCGAATTTATTTGGGAATCCAGTCCACGAACCTATTGCACTAGCGCTTTTTACAAATGCTAAAGCGAGTTTTGACGGAATTTCGCTATTGATAAAAGATGAGTCGGTGAAGATGCGTGACCCCATGGCAATATGACGTTGATTGGTGATTTTATGAGGAACAAGTAGTTTAATATTATTTAAATTGGCTCTCAGTTTTTCCACTGCCAAAGCAAGAGAGCTCATGACCTGTTGTTTGCGTACATGAAGTATTGCCGAGGTGAGGGAGAGACTTACATCAGGATTGGCAGCAAGTTCTTTTCTCAATATGAAATTGGATGGTGCAAGCGTCAGTTTTATATCCACTTTAACATTGGGCGGCAGCCATTGGGGTATATTAAATATTTCATAATATATATTTTTCCAACTAGATGTAATTCACTAGTTGTAGCATTTTTAAGTGCATCTGTACTATCAGTATTAGTGATATATTCATATCCATTGGAGGTGCCTCTCAATTCCTTGTATGACTTGGGTGTCAAAAGCATGAATTGCATATAGCTTGTATAATTTGAGAGATTATTGCTTGTGCTGACCAGCGTGCCATTGATGTAGACACTAATTTGACGAAATAAATTATGTAATATACAATTTTCATAGGATATTCCATCGCCCCAAATTGGTATTGTGTTATCGGATTTCTAGACTTTCGTTTGCATATAGCTAAATATCGAAGACAAGTCCATAAAGTAGTCTTCATTGGAATAAATTTAAAAGTGGATAATATCGGAGAGGAGTTGTTGCGGATAAAATTGTTCATAGCATTCATGCTTGACACTCATATCAACAGTTTCTGCATTAAATAGATTCAATGAGGTAGTGATTGAAGGTTGAAAATCCTTATGCGGTAGATAGGACATATTTAAAGAACAAATCGGGTTTTGGTCGAACAATTCTCTTCCCGAGGATTCTTCTTCTACTTACACTATGCTTCGACTTTTTTCTTCTGTTTTCGATAGGGGTGATGTCTTTTGTTTCTGACCTGAGTGGAGACTGATGAATGATTTATTGCTTCTCGACCTTTTTAAACCTTCACCATTTTGTTTTAATCTCTCGCCAGGGGTTCCCGCACTGGACCTAAGATTTTCCGTACCACTTTTTTTAAAATCATTGCCAGAGCCCCAATCGTATAGTGTAGAGGATGCAAAATCTGTCGCAGCCTGTACAAGATATTTTCTAGCCAGTGTTAGTGAAGAGCGAAACAGCTTAGCAAACCAACTGCCAAGACCATTGCCAGACAATGACGAGCGACTTTTGTAATAGTCAATTCCATTGCCTTATGGTCTTGGGCCAAGAGTATTAACACAGCAGTCAATATCAGGGCATATAAATATCACTTTTCTATTAGACATCTTGTTGTTGTTGTTGAAGGACGGGATGAAAATACCATGTAATCACAGCCAAACCTTTTAAAATTGCTGTGGGATCCCCCATTTCAGTTCGTATTGTTTACTGACAGTTCCAAATAGGAAGTGTTTACGGAAATATACTGACTATGACTTATATTTTAGTGGTGAATATGTTCTTGATTGGTTTTTCATTCAAGAACTCGTAGGAGGGGAACATTTGAATTACCAACCCAAGAAGTTTCCACAAATGAAGCGTAGAGAAATATACAAGTGTCCGTGGAGAAGGCAGGCGGGTAGTCAGCAAAAATGAAATTAGTGTTTCCGGCACTTATACCATTGATTATATTGAGCTTAAAACCAAGAACATACCTTAGATTATCGTTGATAATAACCTTTTCGTTTTCTAGGTTTTAAATACTTTATAAATAAAACTCAACCATCGTAGATCAGAAAAGAAATGAAACCTTCTATATGTATGATATTCTACTTGGGATGTTACTAACTAACTCGATAAAAAAGTTGATGTTCTAGTAATTTATTTAAATATTTGTATAATTCAACTAATTGATTTTTTGAATTTGTTCTTGATCCCCTGAAGGTGCCGGTGGCCAATCATAGGGTCTATTTTTATTTCATATTTGCGATCCTTTCTCAGGATGTCGTAGGTATATTTGAGAATGCAGTTGACAAGAGCTACTTCATACTTTTCATTGTCGAATTTGATGGCGGGAGAGAGTTTTGTCCAAAAATCACTTGTTCTATTCAATTCATTGTAGAGAGGATCGGAATCACTTGACATGAAAGTAACATAGAAGTCATTAAGCATTGTTAATATCTTCAGCACTGACTCAAGAATCAAAATCTGAGTTGTATCCTAGCCAGAGAACAAGCAACTATTTCTTGCCATTGCGAGTACGAATATTTCGTATATTTTTTATTCTATACTTTTTGCAAGTTTTTCTAACTTTTTGCAGCTCGTATTCATAAAAACCACGGAGAATTTCCTCATCTTTATGGTCTCGCAGTCAATATGTTGTGGGTTCAGTGTCCAGGATTTTGGACACTTTAAAAAGTTCGGTGCTCCAAAGATAATTCACCTTTTCAAATATATTGGTGGTTCTATTAATTCGAACAGTATCACCAACATTGAGTTTCTTCTTAACATTTTTTTTTCTTTGTCACCATTGGAATATAGCAATATAAAAGCTTCTACTACATGGACACTGCAGTTAAAATCTTGGAAGCTCTTTTTGGAAAGAGATCGATGAGGTCGTTGACGATGAATTCACATGATTTTTGCTCCCTTCTGACAATAATCAGGCGTTTTTTTCAAGGCGCAGTATCTTTTAATTAATTTTTACGTTGTTCGCTTCAATTCTTCGCCCAATGTAGCCTGAATTGGGCTGTGCATATGATAAAGTGTTTTATTATATTTCAATAAAATCTTTTGCACATGGGGATTAACAAATTCACTACCACGATCCGATTCAATTTTTCTATAGCAATTCTGTTCAAGAATACTCTCAAAGACCTGAGCAACTTCAACTACTCTCCTTGACCTTTATGGAATGGCATAGGCATAGCGACAAAAGACACTGACTGCCACAAGAAGATATTTTTAGGGTGTATTTTGAAGTCGTTGAATTGTGTCTAAAGTTAAAAGATCCGTTTGCATTATATGCAGAGGGAATAAGGCTTTAGTTTGTCGATATTGTTTGCCACGAAGCCTGTGATTCCGGTGCAGTGTGTAACTCGGTTCATTCTCTAGATAATCCTTTGCTTTTTTTAATTCGCTGTCAGAGGCAACTTAAGAAAGCGTTTTGGGAGAACTTAAACATCCCGCTTCACCAATATTTTCATAGACACGTTTCAAAACTTCAACCATTTTGAATGCAGACATGTAGTGTAATGTCCACTTCCCTTTTGCACACTGGAGGGTGAATCAATTCGTCTTCGCTCTTGACTAGTAGCCACAGGTGTTATAAAATCATTGCTGCTGCTGCTGCTAGCATTTTCAAATATTGAATCTTCTTCTTTTTTAAATGCTGTTGGTGTTGTTGGAGGACTATATTCTCTTAGTTTCTTTAGAATTTGCTTATTGCCAATAAGACTTTTGGGGAAGTTTGATGCATTTAGAAAGGTATATAGATTATTGTCAAATGATAAAAGTCCTTCACGATTCGTCACCCTATCATTAATTAAATCAACTAGATTATAAATTTTTCCCTGAATTATAATTCGCTGTCGACTTGAACTTGATGTTCATCACCAGTTTCCAACATGAGATATGATAAAACTCTTTTACTCTGTTCTCGATAGGTCAGTGGCAATAGGTTTTCAATTTTCAATACAATTGAATTCAAGTCCTTCTCCTTTGATTGCACTGCTGCTGCAGAATCATAAGGAAATATTTCCTGGTGGGTGGGATCTTTGATGGTGACGGCGGTGGGTCTCTCACGATAAGGCCTGCGTTCATCCACACGTCGCAATAAATTTTGAAGCAAATGCAGTTTTTGTCATTTGAAATATTCTCATCATTAAAGAATTTCTTTATATTGTCTTCAAAATGTTCGATGGGCCAGAGGACAAGTTCAAATGTTATCAATTTATAGGGCTTAGCCATTCTCTAGAGAAAACTGTTTACAAGTCCTGCAATTATTGGTAGTAAAAGTGTGAAAAAGCTACCACCCGCTTTAGGGAGGCGTTTCCTATTAATATTTTTTCCCTTGTTTTTACAAGCCAAGGCACGTACAGTGGAACGATGTTGCTTTGTCTGTTGTCTAACACCTTCTGGCAGTTGAACGTTGCCCTCGGTTAAATTTAAACAAAAGTCAGATATTAGATTAATGAAATCATTGTCAACACCATGTTTGAGTATAGCTTTCCTGAGTGGAGGTTTTGAAGTGCTTAAAACTGAAAATAAATGCCGTTGTTCGTGTAGTTTCTTCAGTGTTATTATGTCAACTTATAGACTTTTCTACTGTTCACTGGGTGATATACTGTAATTTCATTGTCGAAAATTTCGGTGACTTCACGTAGATCCTCGGGCGTGCTCTGATTAAGATCCAGCAAAATTGTAACCGTAGGGCTTATTAGTCACCTGAGTGTACGCTGACAACAGCAATTTAGGGGTACCGGGGTATATCTGTTTATTGAGAGTTATTAGCGGGCTAGAATCACGAACAAATCGATAGATAATATAGATAGTGCAATTCAATGCAAGGGTTCGCATACATTTGCTCTGATGAAACAGATTGTGTAGAACAAGGGTTATGGAAATGTGTTCATGGTGAGAGCGAACGGTAAATAGTTGTAGCATTTCCTGTGCGAACTGTTCAATGGATTCAGCCAAATCATCAATAATCAGCCATGATTTCGGTTCAATACTATTGAAAACATCAAGTTCCCGTATGAATTGTATTGGTATGGTTGTGGCAATAGCTTTTATTTGATCGTAGGACTACTGCCAAATACTATAGCAATAATAAGTTTTCTTAGGTTTTTCCAAAAACATTTTCTGACAATTTTGAATTATTTTAGCTAAAAGTGTTGTTTTCCCTGACATTGAGGGACCACACAGATACGATCTGAAGGGTGTCTTAAATTGATAAATGCTGCTGCTGCTGTTGTAGATAACAGTCGGACTACAACTAACTGTAAATCATACGTGTCCAGTGAATAAGTAGTAATAATTTTCCCATTGATCTATCCAGTACAAGAGCAACAACAAAAACATATTTTCATGGTCATTTATTCAACATGAAAACTCTATTTGTTCAACATGAACAACAGCAACATAAGAATAACACTTGTTCAACCTTGAACCTGACAAAAACAATATTTCATGGTCATTTATTCAACATGAAAACTCTATTTGTTCAACATGAACAACAACATAAAAATGTTGTACTTTATGTACAACATAAAAAAACACTTTTGAACATGAACAGCAAGAACAACAACAACACTTATTGTCTTTAAAAAAACTTTTTGTCCAGCATTACTTTATGTACATTAGCACACACACACTTTTTGTACAACACATGAAAAAAAACACTTAAAAAAAATAGCACAGTTGAACATTATGAATTTAAAAGGGGCCCCCCCAAGGGTCACGGGGGCCGAAGGCCGTCCGCGGGCGGGGCCCCCTACCTCCCGGGAGCCGCGGGCGGGACCCCCCACCCCCTGGAGCCGCAGGGGGCGAAACAGTACACTAGTCGTCGTCACTGCTGCAGCTTAGGTTGGGTCAGTGGTTAAGGTGGTTAGGTTGGGTTAGGTTAGTTAATTTATGAAATGCTGGTGGTTTGGTTAGTGGTTAGGTTAGGGATAGGCTAATTTATCCAGACCAAGTTGATTGCGATAGTCTATGCATACAACCCGGTCTGAAATACGGTAGTGGCCATGAGGTAGCACACTTACACCATTCTCGAGCACATTGACTTTGTCGGATATACAGGACATTGCATTTTTTTCCACTCTTACAGTATAATTTTTATACTGTAGGGAGCGAATTGCATTTGTGCTCTCGGCACTAGGCTTCTTTCTACACAGTCTCTGTACACGCTCATGTTGAAATTGCTCTTTACAAAATGTGTAGGCACCCCTTTACACGCTTGCTTTTCATCCCCATTATGAGTTTAAACGCAATAAACTTTAGGACCCGCAAGCCCCCTCCTGGATATTAACTCACTCTACATCTAAGATCTCTACCTGAATATTTGGTTAGAGGCTTAACATTTCATTAACTTGAGATAAAGTGATAAGTTACGATTGGTGAAATCCATCCACAAGTTAATATGTTCCTCCCATTCCAGATCACAAAATAACGTCCCAGTTTTTATTTTTAGCAGCAGAGACTCTTTACGCTAATAGTAAACTTTAACCACCTCCTCCCTGAGCCATGGAACGATGCACAATTTGTAAAAAAACGACAGCATGAGCTTTTTGGAAGTTTCAAGTACTGAACTACCTACTGCTATATTCTTGTTCAGTACCACATTTCACTTTTTCCTGTGTAGAAGAACTATGCCAGCCTCTATGCTCGTGAACGATGTAAAATTAGGGTCAGCAATAATTCATGCACACTCTTGAGGCTCAGTCACGACGTCACAGCGAGATCTGTTGCGTACGCTTTCACACATTTTGCCAAACGCTGAATTTAGAATGAGTTTGTACATTTCCTTCTCTACTTTGGAGTTTGCCCTAGAGCGCTTATCAACAAAAGTGTCGATAAACGTTTGCAAATATGGTTTTTGATTTAATTTCAGGACCCTGTGTATTTTGGTAATCTCGAAACCATTGTTCACCATCCAGTGCAAAAGCACGTTGTGAACAGCAATATTCACCTTAGGGTCCAAATCAGCAATCAGTTTTTGTTTAAAGGGGGTCCAGTGCGTCCCCATATCCTCGACCAATGATCAATTGTAGGGGCTCAGTGATTGCCAGCTCACGGGTTAATTGATACAGGGCAAAACAAAATCTTTAACTGAATCATGAAGCGCCAGTGGAATAGGCCCATCAATTTCAAAGAACCATCCTTGTGGCCCATTTTCCTCGACGGTGGTAATGTCGGGGAACTCACAAGGATTCTCAAGCCATTGATAGTTCCCACACGGCAAAGAGTATTGATACATTGCCGTGGGGTACAATGAGTTCATGTCCAAGAACACTGCATTTAACTTTGCACCGGTGTTGCTGTTTTGTCCGCTCGGGTCGGTTGACAAGACGCGATACCCATGAAAAACATACCCTCCCCGCATTGAACGCTCTACAAAAAGGTGTTGATCTACGTTGGTGATTAGGCCTATTTCCTCCCTACTAATTTTTAAAATCAAGTCCATCACCAAATGTGGCGTGGAAAAATAATAACCTATATCTAGCCCAAACTCTGAATAGATTTGGTCTGTGTTCTTACAGACTATATCCAACAGAGTTAAAACGTCACTGGTCTAGTACAGTCTACAATAATCCCACCCATTTTTACAATTCCCCTTAGACCACTCCTTCTTGGCAAACTCATAGTCCTTGGCTGTGCATTCACTGTTGGTGAGTGAATTCTAAAAAGCTTCAATTGGAGATAGTTTCACCTCGCTTAAGCGAGCGCCAGAACAGTAATAGTCGTAGGCGTATAAACCTTTACAGGTCAATAGGTCATGCATTTCACTGTCCGGAAAAGACTGTTTAATCAAAGGTAAGCTATCAAAATTAACACTTTTCTACACCTCAATCAAGGTGTGTAAAGTCTTGGGAAAAAAACTACAGTAATATATAAACCTTATTATATTGCTGAACGTTTACTAATTATTTACTCCCTGCCAATTTAATTCAAGAAGTAATACCTTTTCGGCCGATTTGGGAATAATGTTATAGGTAAATGAATTATTTTCCCATGAACTATCTACTCCCCCTCCCCCCTGTGCATACGTGCCAGTGCCGGTAAAATAAATTTTAAATCATAATTTGCATTGTGGATAAAACTGGGATAAAAAACTGCTGGCTAACATTTAAGTTACACGATTGATGCGCTAACCCGTCTAAAATGACTACCCCCAAATGATCGCTCCTGCCAAAATTGATTATGATCTCTGTGTTTCCTCTTCCCCCCTCGATTCCCTTTAGTACCTGTATCCCCCTCTTCAAACTCCCCCTTACACACACAACATATTTTTTTATTTTTAATCGCGAGACGATCCTCTGCAGACAACACCATAGGATAATGCGTATTTCTCAAACCAGAAATAGCGCCATTAGCTGTGCCAATTAATTTAGTCAGTGCCTTGATCATGCACTCTCCCTCATCCAATGTTTCTACTATTTCTAACAACTGCATGGTGTTAGAATTGCCTCTTTGAGCATGGGATGGGACACTGCAATAGCTTGATGTTCTTTGATTCTGTTTCGAAATCGAGGATCGTTCACTTCCACCAGCTTAGCGTCACAATCCAAAGATATTTTGTTGCTCTGGAGGAGGGTGTTTTGAAAATTTTTGAAACGTAAGATGGCCCTGTCCTCAGAAACCACTTCCACTGTCCGGTAGCCATGCCGTCTACAGTGCTTCATATGATCCCGTAGTTTTATATCGCTACGAAATTGTGACAGGCATGTCGGACAGTAGAAACGTACCCCCCTTTTCTGACCCTCCCCCAGAACTCTACTGATGTCTGTAATTGGGTTAAAATGGCCAATTGAATTGGCAAGGTCACTAGATTGTGGTGTACAACAACCAAACCCAGTGTTTAACCAAATCAATCGACGGGCTCCTTACAGGCAACACCACCCCCTTCTTTTTTGAACGAACCCCATCTTCAAATTCAGTTTCATACTGAACCACAGTAACGCCGATATTTAAATGGGTATTGGCCCTTTCAAAAATATCAATAGATCTTAGCGTTACTGGGTATTTTTCCTCTAAACAAGTGTAATCTACAATGGAAAATTGGACCTCTCCTTCCCATGTACAGCCCAATCGTCTAAATTCGTCTTGATAGCGTCATGTGCTAAAGGCTCGAATGCTGATATGAGGTTAACGTGCTTGAAAAATTGATGGTCTGTTTCAAAACAGATCCGTTGGACACCTTGACAACCCACTAGATTTGAATTATATTTTAAAACTGTACCCTTATCTCTATGCCCCCCTCATAAAATAAAATATGTCTGAAATTTACAATTATTAACATTTACATTTTCAACATAAAGAACTATAGACCCGTTCCCATTTTCGTTATAATTCTCAAGATGCATAAAATATGACCTATCCACTCAGAAAACGCACCCTCAAAATTCTTTAAATTTGGATAAATCACACGTATCTCGGTATGTACATAATGGTGGTAAACTTTACTTTTCCCCTCATTTAAATAGAACACTTTTAAAACAATAGAAACCTTAATTGAATCCCTCCCCCTCCCCACAATTGAATTTGGTTCTCCAGCAGTGCACGAATTCTATCTACATATTTATGCACAATTTCTACGGGGTCAAACACAAAATTACCACAAAAAAGCGAATTAAAAGGGTCACCAAAGATTGCAGTGAAGACAACTATGCTATTTAAAATTATGTTTGATAGCTGAAATTCAGGGAATGATGTAAATTGAATATTACCCCCCTCCTCTCCCTCCCCCTCGTGTATATTATCAACACCCCCTCCCCCACATTGTTCAACACTAGGACGCTGGGAAGCCACTTCATTCGATTGAAGGGGAAGTAGGTTATCGGGGGCTAGAGGAGGGTTCCTGGTTAATTCCTGGGTAAAATCATCTAAAAGCTGCAAGGTGTTTGGACTCAAGTCCCCCTGCTCAACTGTGCTATTATGGACATTAAAAAAATCATTATCAACATTAAAAATATCAGCTAAAAAGTCGTCAATATTATCTGGAATAAATTCAAGTGAATTACCATTCCAAGTTGAATTGTTTGAGGGCCCCATAGGCGCGTCCTCTCTTTCTCCAACTGACGAGCAGGGGGGAGATGGTGAATATGGAACCAGAACGACCTATAAATGAAAAATTAGCTTATTTTCATAGTGTCTAAATCATCCCTACTGTTTTTAAAAAATTGGATTATTATTGTTTGGAAACACACTTAATAGCAGTAGCATATACACTACTCAATATATTCTGAAAGTTCCAACTTAACGAAAATCTAAAGGATGACATAGAAGGTTTTGAAATTGTTCAAACAACTCCCGAAAATAGTTTATTTTGAATGTGTATAAACCGACCTCCTTTGACCTTACATTCGTTAATACAAGTCTGTTATTCTGGAAAATGTAATTAAATGGGAACCGTTAACTCTTATTGAATGTCTCCCCAAAATCTTGGCAAGTTGTAATTGAAAATTGTCAACAATATTACGCAAATTAGAATCCGTAAGTGTAAGAGATAAATGGTATAATCTCTGTCAATTAAATTGAGTGGGGAGAAAACATCTTTAGCGAAAATAATATCTTTTAAAATATCTGAGACAATTTTACACTGTTGAAAAAAAGCGAAAAGAAAAGGCCCAAAAAGACGCAAAGATGGAAGAAATAGGTAGAAACTAGAGGTGAAAATGCTTACATTTGGGACAGAGAAAATTGGAAAGATTAGAAAAAAAGAGTGGTTTTCTTTGACAAAGCAAAAACAAAAAAAGTACATTATATTTAGATATCTCTCAGGGAGGGGGGAGCAGAGAAATTTAAAACAATGGTTGGGGTGGGGGGTTAATATTTTAATATCTCTGAGACATATTTACAGCGATGAAAAATGGGTATGTTTAGATATTTCTATAAGTTAGGTAAAAAAATGCTCACATTTTTATATCCCAGCTGCAGTTGAGTGCCTGAAGGTCCTGGCGAAGCATGTTGGACCTCCTGACCTTGTGTAGGTGGGGCAGCTCTTGAAGGCAACGCATGATGGAGAGTGAACGGGCCGACGGCGTTACATTCATGCACCGATGTGGCAGCAGGGTTCTCCAAACAGTGGCTGGCGTTCTGTGGGGCTGCCTCACCCTCCCTTGCTCTCTTTACAGGTGAAGGGGCAATACATCCTTCTTGATTGCCCTTGAAAGAAGAGAAAAAAGTTAGTATTTAAATAATTTTCCCCTTTTGTACAGAAGGAAAATTAGTATGCCCATAACCTAACCTAGCAATAATTTTGTCTAAAAAACATTTATCACAATGAAGTCCCCCTCCCCCCTTTTCAGCAATGTCCCAAAAATAGTTGTTGGCAATTATTTTTGGGGAATAACTCGTTTCAATCCTCCAAATACAGGTTGCGTAGGCCTGTGCTTCCCAGCCGCCACAGCGATCGCCCTGCTGTATATGATAAACAATAATATTCTAGTGAAAAACAACATTTTGAGATAACAAGAATCTAGTTCTAACAGTAATTGACTAGAAATTAACGAAAAATATTATTATGAGGTTGAAGAGATAGCGAAAATGCCTACAGTGGGGCCAGAGAAAATAGGAAAGATTAGAAAAAAAGAGTGGTTTTCTTTGGCAAAGTAAAAACAAAAAAAAATTACATTATATTTAGATATCTCTCAGGGAGGGGGGAGCAGAGAAATTTAAAACAATGGTTCGGGTGGGGGATTAATATTTTAATATCTTTAAGAGACACACACACACTTTTACAGCGATGAAAAAAAAGCGAAAAGAAAAGGCCTAAGAAGATGGAAGAAATAGGTAGAAACTAAAGGTGAAAATGCTCACATTTGCAAATTCCGGCTGTAATTGGGTACCGAATGGTCCTGGCATAGCATGCTGGAGGGCAACTCCCCGACCTAGCGTAGGTGGGGCAGCTTTTAAAGGTCCTTGGAGAGAAGCCATCCACTCGCTCTTTAATTTTCTACCTGGCTGCATTGGAGCCTGCGTGGATGGGACTTGGGCAGTCAACACTTGTTTGGGGGGCTTCGGCCAGTGACCATATTGCTTAACTGTTACCTTCGCAGGGGCGTCCTCGTCCTCCCTTGCTCTCTTCGATGGAGAGACCGTAATATATTCTTCACAATTTGCCTTAAAAGAAGAGAAAAAAGTTAATATCGAAATAATTTTCCCCTTTTTCACAGAAGGAAAATTAGTACGCCCATAACCTAACCTAGCCATATTTTGTCTAAAAAACATTTATCACAATGAAGTCCCCCTCTCCCGTTTTCAGCAATGACATTAAAATATTTGTTAGCAATTATTTTTGGGGAATAACTCGTTTCACTCCTCCAAATACAGGTTGCATAGGCCTAGCTTAATTAACAGTAATATCTTTCTGCGTGAAACTGTTTTTAATTTGACGGAGAAACACAATCCCTTTGGCTAAACCGCTATCGTAAACACACAGGAAAAAGGGTGCCAAAACTAATTATAACCTCGTGCGGAGCTTTATGTAAAAAAAAACAGAGCGGCTTAATGACAACAGAGCGACGGATGTCAGTTGTCACTGTTGCTAGGATACAGAAAGGTGAATTGAAAATGCAGACGGGTGAAAGTCACCTTTTTGAGAAATAGAATTATTTCCATTGGAAGAATTACAGTCATAAACAGAGGGAGGAGAGGGGGGTTTAGGTGATAAAAAGAACATATTTTACGTTTTCTAGTGAGTATAAAGATAGCATAGTGGAGTTTGTATTAGAGTGGGAGGGGGAGGGATTTACCTGAATATACTGGAGGATGACCAAGGAAAATGATTTTATTTTGAGAATAAAAATGAAAATGTACTCACATTGTTAATCATTGTAGACGAAGTTTTTTTATCAATAATATTCATTGTTATATCCATTGCGTCATAATACTTTCTGATAATTTAATCACATTGTATGTCCGTTATATATGAAATCTCAAGAGCGAATTGCGATGTAATGGGGAAAACCATATGTAAGCGATCCTCTGATTGGCTTAGAAGGAGATGTAACCAGCCCTCTGATTGGTTTAGAAGGAGACACGTGATTCTGTTTCCTATTCCTGGATCATAACATTCTCCCTAGCGTGCACCTGGACGATCAACAACAACAAATCAATTGATCTTGAAAGAGGTGTTATTGACCCTGTCCCCGTTAGACTCAATAATTAAGCAATAGTTGATGTTAACTCTTGTTGACATCCAAGAAAACAACAAATAAATCGAGCTTTAAAATACATGTAAGTGAGAAAAAACCGGTTTTTTCATTCTCAGTGACAAAAACCATAAAACTGACGTATACTGCTTTTGACATCCATTAAGAACAACAGATAAATTGACTACCACTCATAACCGTCCAAGAAACCTCCCTAAACGTGAGAAAAATCCTGTTTTTTCAAGTGACAAAAATTCTGTTTTTTCATTCTCAGTGAGAAAAACCATCTCCCTAGGGACTCTATGCCCATATATGGACTCCCGTTCGGAATCGGATCCCCCTCTCTACTTACGGAGGTTTATGGGGGTTGTCATTCTCAAAGACATAATTTCCAGGCCTTTCAACTACGTTGAACAAAAAGGCAATATCAAATTGTTTATCGGAAATACTTGGGGAAATGATGAGCGGGGGGAATTCACCCTCCGATCACTTTCGACAATTAAAAAGGGCACTAGCAGTCTCAACTTCTAATCGAATGAGCACTTTTTGAAGTTTCTAAGACAAAGCTTTCTATAAAAGCCTTATATGCCCACAGGGCATAACTTACAACCTTTGCCCTGAGGTCTGTGGGGGTTGTCATCCTCAAAAACATAATTTCCAGACCTTTCAACTACGTTGAACAAAATGGCTATCTCAAAATATTCATAGGAATTTTTTGGAGAAATTATGGGCATGGGGAAGGGCATTAGCCCACCGATCAATACAGACTATTAATAAGGGCAATAGCCCTCTCAATTTCCAATCGAATAAGCCCTTTTTGAAGTATTTTACGACAACACTTCCTATATAAACCGTATATGCCCCCAGAGCGCAACTTACAACCTATACCCCTTGGGCCGTGGAGGGGGGGGGTTGTCATCCTCAACGATATAATATCTGGACCTTTCAAGTACATTGAACAAAATGACTATCTGAAAATTTTAATTGGATGTGTTTGGGGAAATATTGGGCTTGAGAGGGGGGTTAGTTGTCCTACATTCACTTTTGACTATTAAAAAGGGCTCTAACACTCTCAGTTTCTAATCGAATGAGTACTTTTTCAAGTTTCTATGACAACGCTTTCTATAAGAACCTTATATGCCCCCAGGGCATAACCAACAACCTTTGCCCTGAAGTCTGTGGGGGTTGTCATCCTCAAAGACATAATTTCCAGACCTTTCAACTACGTTGAACAAAATGACTATATTAAAATGTTCATCGGAAGTTTTTGGAGAAATGATGGGCGTGGGGGGGGGGGAGGGTTATTCACCCACCAATCAATTTAGAATATTAATAAGGGCAATAGCCCTCTCAATTTCCAATCAAATGAGCCCTTTTTGAAGATTTCTTTGACAACGCCTTCTATATAAACCTTGTATGTTCCCAGATTATAACTTACAACCTTTTCCCTGAGTACCGTGGGGGGAGGTTTCACCCTCAAAGACAAAATTTCCAGACCTTTCAACTACATTGAACAAAATGGCTATCTCCAAATTTTTATTGGATGTGTTTTGGGAAATAGTGGGCGTGGGAGAGGGGTTAGTTGCCCTCCAATCACTTTGGACTGTTGAAAAGGGCACTAGCCCTCTCAATTTTCAATTGATTGAGTCCTTTTTGAAGTTTTTACGACAAATCCTTCGATACGAAGAGCCCTGGTCTAAGACAAACCAAATAAATAAATAATACATTGTGCCAACATTTGTTCTTTGCTTAGGCAGCGCTATTGCGCATCTTATGATACATAAGCTTCATTAAGTTTAAAACTACCCATCGAAATATATGAGCCTGAGAGAATAACCCCAATTTCCAAAAAAAAGGAAAAAAGCGACCTAAAAAGGGCAAGTGATTTGGTAGGAATGACGCCATCAAATTCAGAATATAAGAGAATGCCAAGTAACTAGCTTCTTGGGTTGACCCCCCTCCACCAGCCCCTGGTGAAATGACTTTAGATAATGGAAGTTGCCCATTGTTAACATATAAGATTTTATAGAAGGGTTGATAGTAAAAGATTCAATATGAAATCAGAAGTTTTTGTGCTCTTGTAAAAAGTGATCAAAAGGCAATCACCATCCCCACGCCTAGTTTTCCCAGTTTTATCGGCTTCAAATTTTTGAGATGGCTGTTTTCTTCCAAATATTTCAAAGGCCTTATAAATATGCCTTAAGGGTTGAAACATATCTCCCTAACCTCCAGGCAAGGGCTATAAGTTATGCAATTTTCCAATTGTTAATATATAAGGATTGGTTTTGGAAAAGAAGGCCAGTTTGATCCTAGGTCTCTACAAAAGCTTAGGGTATTAAGTGGAGGGTATAAGGGTATTAAATGTTGAGAGGGATACAGAAAACAATCAAAACGCTTTATGTGCTTGCTTGTTGTGAAAAGGGAATACCACCAATATCTAAAGAGCGGCTGAGGGTATTAAGCTGAAAAGGGATGCTAAAGGTGTGTTGAGGAAATGTTGAAAACATATATTAGGGTAAACAACCGCCACCTACCTCCTCACTCTTTTTAGTTTCTCCCTCTGGTCAACACTGATCAAAATTTTGGATTTTTCATTTTGTTCAGACTAGTCAAAAGGTCTAATAGCTATGCTTCCATGAATGCCATTCCCCCATTTTGACACATTCATTAAGGAGCAAGGACACTCTTGTATGGGATTAAATAAAAAAAAACATGTTTTTTCAACTGAAAGTAAGGAGCAATATTAAAACTTAAAATCGAACAGAATTTATTACGTACATGAGGAGGGTTGTCCTCTCCTCAACACCTCACTCTTCACACTAAAGTTTTTCGGCACTTTAAAAAAAAAGCTACTTATTGTTCTAATTAAACGACCCTTGTGTTTCAATAGTCGCTTTTAAAGAATTGGGACAAAATTTAAACTTTAGTGTAAAGAGCAAGATGTTGAAGAGGGGGAAGGCCCCCTCATATATGTAATAATTTCTGTTTGTCTTATGTTTTAATGCTCCTCCTTACTTTCAGTTGAAAAAACTGTTTTTTTTTATTTAATTTCTGATCGTTTTTTAAACAACGCCAGGATATCTAGCTTTTTCACGAAAAAATATCCCTCCCAACGGAAATATCCTATGGACAATTAAATCCTTGCGAGAATTTACTCCGGGAAAATACTCTTAACATCTCCATGCGTAAAATTGAATCGGTAAAGGTAAAGCAAGGCATATAAAGAAATTTCGTATAGGCATTCTGGCAAAATCCCCCAGTGTAAAATTTCCCCTGAAAAGTTCACCCCCTGGAAACTTCCCTCTCCATGGAAAATTCTCTCCTTGCAAAATCCCCCTAGTAGAAAATTGGTCAACCTAAGCCTTCCCTTGCCCATAGTGGCAAGTATACTTTGCCTTCCTCTGATGTCCTTGTTTGTTTTGCTGATGACAGCACACTTGGCACTTCGAGAAACTGCAAATCAGAGCTTCGGTTAAATTTGGAAAAATTTTTTGAAAGGGTAATTGTATGGCTTGGTGCTAATTATTTTACTCTAAATTTTTCTAAGTCCAGTTTTTTTTATTTTTTCGCGTATTTCTCAGGTTTATCCCCGGTTATCAGAAATTCACCAGCCAAAAGGGATAATTCGTAGATCTAAATACCAATATTTTAGTTTTTTGGGCATTCTTGTTAATAAAAACCTATCTTTCAAACGTCACATTGATTGTATTAAAATGAAGATATGAAGGAGTCGCGGTATTTTAAGGAAACTTAAACATACTTTTCCTGGATCAATTTTGAAAATCCTTTTTTATTGCTTGATCCAACCTTACGCTTCTTACTGTCCAATAGTGTGGATGTCAGCCTTTTCTTCACTGTTAAAACCACTTTCTAAGGTTTACAATAAAGATAGAAACCTCATTAAGAAAACTAATCGTTCATTAGTTATCCCATTACATGATCTTGAGTCACTATACATTCTTTCATGTGCATGTTTTACTTTTTCTCAGCTTCATGGTGACCTCCCCCAGTCCTTAAGTGTTTTGCAATCTTTTACCTCTGATCAAAATAATTATAATCTTCGCAGTATGACAAATCATGTTCAAGTTCCAATTACTCCTTGTATAAGGTCAGATTTTAATCCTCTAATGGCGTGTCATATCGCTTGGAATAAGTTGCCTGAATCAGCTGGAGGGTGCCACTCATTCGGTTCGTATAAAAAAAATTGTTAAAAATTCTTTGGCTTCTTAGAAGTTATTTTTATTTGTGTTTTTATTTTTTATTATTTTTTTTAGTTTATTTAATCTACTTAATTAATTTAGTCTATTTATTTTTGTTTCTATAGCTTTTATTTTATTTATATTCTCTTTTCTTCTCCTTTTGCTCTTATGTTTGTGAGTAAGTGATCATTTTCAATTTTCTTCTGTTTTTCATTTCTGAGTAAGTAACTCATTTGTCTTCCCGCTTCTTTAAAGGCCAATGTGCCTCTGGGAGAAAAGTAACATGTAATATTGTTTGTGTATTTAATGAAGAATAAATCTTATCTTATCTTAGTTAATTTTCAATTTAATTTTGCCATTGCTACCAGCCCACTTTGGTTTCTTATCAGCTGGCTCATTTCGAGGAATACCTGGATGTGCTGAGATCAAAGTCAGTTATAGATCAGAACCATGTTTTAGAAAGTCATCCACTATTATTTCAATCTGTGTGACAGTGTCTTTGATGCTATTTTGTTTCACAGCTAAACAATTTATCACAGACAATGAGTATAAACATATATAAATAAAAAATAACAATAATACCAGTTGACTAAACATACAAAACTGCTTAGTAAATATAAATTGCTTCTGCAGAAAAAATAGTAAGCTTCTCATGCAACTTAAAACCACAGGAAATACCAGTTGGAGGGACTACAAAAGGACAATCTGTACCAGTTTCCGACTTGGATCCGTCACAAAATATATGTGGATTATTTCTTTTCAGCTTATACCATTCTAGTTTCAAACTTCCTGTTCCTACATCCTTATTCCTGTCATCCAAAACTAAATTAATTACATTACTAATTCTATTAAAGCTTGAAAAAAGACCATCTATATTTGGGGTTGGGACCTGGCATGGGGGGCATCATTCATCAAACGAGAATAGTTACAAACTGTAGGGACAAACCTTAGTCTACAGTCTACACTTGAGGTCTTGGTTCCATGTAGCTATGTAATCTTCGTACGCAATGTGATTTCTTGATCGCATTTTCTAGAAAGTGCCGGGATTGGAGATTATTTCTCCTCCTCTGAAGTGATATGATGCCAAGCCCATGGTAAAGAGCTGGGATGTGTGTAGTTTTTAAGCAGCTCAGGGCTTGTTGGAGAATTTAATTAAAAGCTGAGTCAAGTTTCTGGGGGATGTGTTTAGTTGCTTCTCGTATAAAATCATACGATTCTCAAGTTTGCTGGTGATTGTTGCTCCAATTATTTTTTAATACATAGGCATATAGGGCTCCTCTTTTAGAAAAGCAAACTGCATTGAGGAAATAGCCAGTAAGTATACCTTCCGGTAATATTCCAAGATAGTCAGGTAATAGTAAAAAATGGCAAGATAGTCAAAGTTTATGCTTGTGAAAATTATGTTTCTTTGAAACTAAATCAGAAGGCACTATGTGCATGCTGGTTGAATATATTTCTCAAAAATGACTAAGGGGATTAAGTTGAAACTTTCAGGGGTACTACTATTGCTACTTTTGCTTTGACTATTGAACTAAATCTAAAAAGTGCATCCATGCGATCAAAACAGCATAGATACAATGTCTTAAGAACAGAAAAGGTTCTTACGTTTTTTGCTTTCAGGGAAACTTGAGATGGGAAAATTGAAAACATACTATGTGTATCCAAATTTTCCAAAGGTGCAAATAATTAAAACCGTTGAAAAAGCCGTTGAAACATATGAATGGTAAGCAAAATCTGGATACATATAGAGAAAAACCGAAAAGGTTCGGAATTTCGTTTATTAACCAATTAAAAAGACAATATTAATTAAAAATAAACAGAATTTAACTCGAAAAAACTGCTCCAAAAAAGAAGTTTCTCAATGAAAATTAAATAGCTGCATTAAACCAAAAATGAGCAGAAATAAAGTAAAAAAATTTCCAAGCGTAAAACTACCGTAAATTCCCATCGATAAATAAATGAAACCTGAAACGATCAGATATTACTTAAAAAAAACGTGTCAAACTCAAAACGAGCCGAAACTAAGAGGAATAAGGCGGATGCCCCCCGTACCTATTAAACCCCAGAACATAATTTACACTTAGTTAAAAACAAAATATATTTTAAATGATTTCTCCTTTTTATCTTGAATAAATCAAAGATTATTAAGATTTTCAGGAATGAGTATGAGAATACATTAAAACGTCAATCCGCATTCATCTATTGTTTTTTTTTTTAATCTTGGTTATAATTAAATATAAAAAGGTTTTTCTCAACTGAAATTAAGGAGCAACATTAAAACTTAAGAAGAACAGAAATTATTTCTTATATTAGGGGGATTATCCCCTCCTCAAACCCTCATTCTTTGCGCTAAAGTTCCTTAGCACTTTTAAAAGCTTCTTATTCTTGTTTTAAACGGCCCCTAAGTTTCAGGAGTCGTTTTAAAGAACTAGGTCAAAAAGTCAAAGTTTAGCGTAAAGAGCAAAGCATTGAGGAGGAGGAAATCCCACTAATACACGGAATAAGTTCTATTCATTTTAAGTTTTAATATTGCTCCTTGCTTTCAGTGGAAAAAAAAAACTTTTCTTTGTCTAATTTCTGATTTTTTTTTCAAAATAATGCCGGCAAATCAAGCTTCTCTCCATGGCATTTTCTCTCCCCCCACAAAAAAATTCCTCAAAATAAAGCTCCCCTCGTGTAATATACCCCTCACCAGCCCACCTGGAAAATACCAACCGGACAATTCAATCTTCTCTGAAAATCCCCCAGGAAAATTTCTCGCGGACAATTCCACCTGAAAAACTCTCCTTAGCGTACTTTAATATGGAAAGACTTTAGTTTCTGATCGCTTCTCAAATCATGTCAGAAGTCCATCCCCATTGATAATTTTTCTGGAAATGCCCCTACCCTTAGTAGGAAGTTGTTCCCCCAGAACGTTCCCCATGGAGAATGTTTCCTTCAGAAAATTTCCCTTCCCCTCCCAGGAAAAAATCTTCCAAACAATTGCATCCCTGCCGAAAGTTTGCCCCGTAACATATCCACCTGTTAAATTTAGTCGACAAAAACAAAATAAAACAATTAAAAAGAATTCCGTATAAAAATTCTAGCAAATTCCTCCCGAGAAAAATTTCCCTCGGAAAGCTCACCCCCAGACACTTCCTTCCCCATGGAAAATTTTTAATCGTAGAACCCCCCCCCCTCAAGGACAAAATCCCTCCCCCAGGGATAAAAAAATATGTCAACAGTTTTTTATCCCCCAGGGATAAAAAAACTTCTCAATAACAAATGCAATACCTAAGAAATAGGTAAATTTTGTTAATTACAGGCCTTCCCCAGGGGCTGTAAGGGGCCATGTTATCATCAAAGGCATAGCTACTGGGATTTTCAACTATGCTGAACAAAAGAAGTATCTTAAAATTTGATAGGATGACTTTGGAGAGGAAAGAGACGTAGGAGGGGGGCTAGCTTCCCTGCAATATTTTTGTTCACTTAAAAAGGGTAGTAGAAGTTTATGCTCCCGATCAAATGAGCCCTCTCCCAATTTTTTAAGATCACAGATTTGATACGATCACCTCAGGAGAGAAAAAAAAATTAACACGCATCCGTCATCTTTCTTTTGGCAAAAAATGCAAAATTCTACATTTTTGTACATAAAAGCTTGAAACCTCTATAGTAGGGTTCTCTAATATCTTGAATCTGATGGTGCAATTTTCATTAAGATCACTTGACTTTTTGGGGTTGTCCTCCCCCCCCCCTCGTTCAAAATTTAGCAAATTTTCTCAGGCTCATAATTTTTGATAGGTAATATTAAAGTTAATGAATAATTCTTTTGATGGATCTATTGTTATCAAAACTCTTGTTTTAGAGTTTTGGTAACTGTTGAGCCGCGTCGCTTCTTACTTATAATTCGTTACCATGATCTGTTTGATGGTGATTTTTTTTTCATTTTTTGATATAATGAGAAATAAAAAGACAGCTCGAAACAATTTTTTTTCAGTAAACTGCAAATAGTGTTCTGATCTTTAGAAGGTAGAGGGGCCGTTAGCCCAACTCGTCATAGTTTCTGCTGGTTTTGAGTTTGAATGGGTTATTTATTGTAATTTCTATTCGTTTTGGGTTTCATTTATTTATTGTTGGGCTATTTATTGACATGAGCCCACTTTGCTCTTTTCTTAGGTATTGCTATTGCAATCTTTGTAATCTCGTTTTTTAATCTATCTTTTTCCTCAAATTTCACTCCTGAATTTTTCAGATTTTTATTTTCTAGATTTTTGATAATTTTATTTAAAATTTATATTTTTATTGTTTTATATAGTTTTATAATATGTTTTGTATAGTTTTTTATAAGTCTTTGGTGGACAATCACAACTCCAAAAAAAAGGGTCAAACGGGTGCCACTAAGCGGTACACCCGTCCTTTTCAATACACTCTAAAGTTGGGTATTAAGCCCTTTGAACCATTTTCCGCAAAAAAAAGTGAATTATGCTTTGAAGTACCATCTTTGCCAAATTTTAAGTATCATAAGAAAATAGATGCGCAAACATGACTGTGTCGTTTAGTTTTTATTTATTATCTTACTGTGTCATGTTGACTTTGCATAATTTTATGGTTCATGTTCCCAGGGACAAAGTTTAAATTATGAAAACGGTGTTGATAAGAATTAGTTGCTTGGTAGTAAGCGATAGAGGAAAATGGCCAAAAATTATAAGCTTATATATTTTAACTTAAGAGGAAAAGCAGAGCATATTCGTCTTATTTTTGTCCATGGAAATATAAAGTACGAAGATGTTAGAGTTGAATTTTCGGAATGGCCAGCACTTAAACCGAGTAAGTTCCTTTGTCTTATAAACGATAATAATATTCCATCGTCTTAGATTAAAACTTACAAACAATTACTAATATAAAGCAGTGGCGGATCCAGGGGGTGCCCCCCCATAGCGTATTCTAAAGTAGTGTAATTTACTTAATTAACTCAAGTTTGCGTTAGTTAAACTTGCTCCTAACGCAAGTTTATCGGATCAACCTCTTTTGCCCCCCCCCCCTATTTTTTTATCGGATCAACCTATTTTGCGCCCCCCCTAAAAAAATACTGGATCCACCCCTGTATAAAAGGGGGTGAGGAGGACAGGATGGGGGAGAATTGTTAGAGCATTGATGAGCTATAGAGACTGCATATGTAGTTATTGTGTTAAACATTATGTGGTTTAACTATCAATAGCAAAACGCTGTAAAAATCTGGAAATTGCGTCAAAGCATTCAAAAACACTTAATTATATCATTCATATGAGACCACTACTCTACTTTAAGCCTCCTACCCCTTTCTGATAGAAAAATTTTCTTTTCAAATTATTTATGCTCTTTTGATTTTCGAAAGCACGTCTCTTTTCTTCCCATCACTGGTTCACAGTTTGCTGTTAAATTAATAAGAAGAAAAGTGTTGCGCTATTGAAAATCCAAGTAGTATATATATTTTGGACTATATATTTGTTTTATTAAGGGGGGGGGTGAAGTAAAGCGATATGCTCTGAAGAATGATAAAAGTAAATATTTTTTTTTAAGTTTTAAAGTAGTTTCCAGAATTTATTGTGTTTCCTTATGGAGAGTTGAAACATCAAGTATTTACCACTATTATTTTTTGCTTTTATTATTTATTACTATTTTGTATTCAGTCATTTATTTTTTCATTTTCATTATTATAATTATTATTTATGTTTATTTTCCACTGTTTATTTAACAGGTTATTAATTTGGATTGATTTATAAAAGATTTATTTAAGGACTTGATTTAACGGGTAAGTAGTTACGTCGACTTTTGCGCGACCACAGATCCTCTCAAGCGCGAAAGCGTTATTTTTTATTTATTTATTTGTAAATATTAATAACAAAAATTTGAACTTGAACTATGAAGCAAAGCCTGTTATTCTAAAACTTTGTATATCTATTCCGACGCAAACGCAATAATACAAGTTTGATACCTGTATAACTTCAGAATGTTACTTTAGAAATAACTTACCGAAAGGGCCTGCTTATACCACATTCCAGTCACCTCACTCTTCACGGTCAGTGGCTAGTGCTTTCAGCCTTCACAAGTCACCGTCGCTCCACTCGAAGGGAGTCACATTCCTCAATTTGACGAGGTGGAAGTTCGACCGTTGGGCCTCGGAAATAAAACTTTGGTGTGCTCAGTCCTTCGGCATGCATACGATTTTTTAACTCCCTACCCTCTCTTTGATCACTACCCTATCTTAAAATATAAGAAATAAGCTCAGATCTTTAACCCTTACGAAGGGCTTTAGTTTCTTCGGTCCTCTCTTGTGTATGTAGAGATCTTTCAGAGCAAAGTCTCATATGCAGTTGAAAAAGAAGAATGAAGTAGAGATGCCATAATAACTCCGATCAGAACACCATATATGGGCATAGAACCACGTGGTTTATGGACTTTGTCAGTGAGAATTTGAAAAACAGGAATTTTGTCACATTTATGGATGGTTTTATGGATTTTGTCAGTGAGAATGAAAAAACAGGAAGTTTGTCACATTTATGTCTGATTTCATGGAGAGTTATGTGTGTTGATTATTTGATGTTTTTATGGATTATTGAGTCTAATGGGGGCAGGTCAATGACACTTCCTTCTTGTTGTTGTTATTCGAGCCAGATGTTGTTGTTATTCGAAGCAAAGTTAATGACACTTCCTTCCTGTTCGAGGCAGATGTTATGACCCGGAAATAGTATTTGTTATTGTTATTCGAGACAGATGTTCTGAGGTTCCGAGAAACAGTTAATGACATTTCCTTCCTGTTCGAGGCAGATGTTATGACCCAGAAATAGTATTTGTTATTGTTTTCGAGCCAAATGTTATGAGGTTCCGGGAAAGAGTTAATGACACTTCCTTCCAGTTCGAGGCAGATGTTATGATCCGGAAATAGTATTTGTTATTGTTTCCGAGCCAAATGTTACGAGTTCCCGGGAAACAGCTAGATCCCCCTTCTCAGCCAATCAGCGACTCGGTTACATCCCCCTTCTCAGCCAATCAGAGGGCTTTGTTTACACAACAATTCGCCCGTGAGATTTCGTATATAACAGGCATGCAATGCGATTCAATTATCAGAAACTATTTTGACACAGTGCAAACAACCTGACAATGGATAGAACAATTAACATAATTGATGAGCTTGAGGCCTTGGCAGCCGCAATTTCCAATGTAAGTACATTTTTATTTTCAAAAGAATTTTCCTTGGACACCCTCCAATATATTCAGCTAAAACGCAAATATATTCCTTTACCCTCAAACACCCCCCCAAACCATACAATCTTTATAGTCACTAGAAAACGTGAATATATTCCTTTACCCTCAAACCCCCCCCCCAAACCATACTCAATACAAAACGTAAATATAATCCTTTACCCTCAACCCCCCCCCCCACAAACCATACAATCTTTATACTCAATGTAAATACATTCCTTTACCCTCAACCCCCCCCCCCACAACAAACTATACAACCTCATCGCAAAAAGAAATACTTTTTTCGATAAATTCCTTCCCTCTATATTTCCAGCTAAATCCCCCCCCCACAAACCATACAATCTTTATACTCAATGTAAATATATTCCTTTACCCTCAAACCCCCCCCCCAAACCATACTCAATACAAAACGTAAATATATTCCTTTACCCTCAACCCCCCTCCCCACAAACCATACAATCTTTATACTCAACGTGAATATATTCCTTTACCCTCAAACCCCCCCCCCAAACCATACAATCTTTATAGTCAATGTAAATATATTCCTTTACCCTCAAAACCTAACCCCCCCCCTATTGTCTTACAACCCCATCGCAAAAAGAAATACTTTTTTCGATAAATTCCTTCCCTCTATATTTCCAGCTAAATCCCCCCCCCAACAAACCATACAATCTTTATACTCAATGTAAATATATTCCCTTACCCTCAAACCCCCCCCCCCCACAAACCATACTCAATACAAAACGCAAATATATTCCTTTATCCCTCAAACCCCCCCCCCCAAACCATGCAATCTTTATAGTCAATGTAAATATATTCCTTTACCCTCAACCCCCCCCCCCCAAACCATACAATCTTTATAGTCAATGTAAATATATTCCTTTACCCTCAAAACCTAACCCCCCCCCTATTGTCTTACAACCCCATCGCAAAAAGAAATACTTTTTTCGATAAATTCCCTCCCTCTATATTTCCAGCTAAATCCCCCCCCCCAACAAACCATACAATCTTTATACTCAATGTAAATATATTCCTTTACCCTCAAACCCCCCCCCCCACAAACCATACTCAATACAAAACGTAAATATATTCCTTTACCCTCAAACCCCCCCCCCCAAACCATACAATCCTTATAGTCAATGTAAATATATTCCTTTACCCTCAAAACCTACCCCCCCCCCCACAACAAACTATACAATCCCAAATTCTCGCAAAAAGAAATTCTCTTTTCGATAAATTCCTTCCCTCTATATTTCCAGCTAAATCCCCCCCCCAACAAACCATACTGAATGCAAAACGTAAAATATATTCATTTTACCCTCAAAACCTAACCACCGCAAAAAGAAATACCTTTTGATAAATTTGGCCTTTCTGTAAGCCTTATCAACTTCTGCATATCTCTTAGCTATTAACCGCTCTGGTTTTGACACAAGGCTCTATGCAAGGTTAAAATTAGCAGTCACCCTTTTCCGGTTTACAAACACGGCAGGCAAAGGGTTTCTCCGTCAAAATTAAAACACTTTTAAGCAATAATTAGAATTGTAGTTTCGTAACCTGTATGGAGGGAGAGAAAGAGATTATTTTCAAGCTTTCTTTCGATAAAGTTTCTTTTATATTCACAGGCATGAATCCAGGATTTTTGTTGGGGGTTAGCGCTTTTATTAGAAATAGAAAAGATAATTGCTTCTTCATCATTTAGTGATTTAGCTATAACATTTGAATAAAAGCTAGTGAGTTATGCCTTTCGCTTGAATAAAAACCTGAACCTTCATATAATAATGCTTTGACTTATTACCGAGAAAAGTTGAATTAATTATAATCAAACTATGATTTTCAGAGTTTAGGTTGCTTTCGACAAAGATTTCTCCTTTACATACGGAAATTTCCACAAGATGATTGATCCATGCCCCATCTAAATGTGATAGAAGCTACTACACCCTGCTTCAATCTCTTTTACATATTCAAACTGAATTCTCGTATAACAATGCTTTGAGGTATTCCGCAGAAAATTGACCCCTCTAAATATTTACTCAGAGGAGTAGGTGCTGAAATGTAAAACGTTACCTATGTGCCAATCATTTCACAATTTTCAAGATGAGATCCTTGAAAACACTTCCTCCTTCTCAGTTTATTCTATGAAAGTGAGCTGTATTTGTTAGAGTTTCAGAATCATTACATATTTATTTAATTTAAGCATTTTTTTTCAGATATAATAATGTTTGCTGTGATTGACACGGAATATATTGGTCTGAAATATTCCTCAACTGGCATCATTTTCGAAGCAGCTTTCTTACTCCTAGACAACCAACGACGTGAAATTCATTGCTATAAATGGAACATCAGATACAATATGTATAAGTACGAGAAAAAACAGATGGCGTCCTACACTAAATTTTATAAATCGAAATGGCTTTTACGCTAAAACCATACGAGCACATAATGAAAATGGCTATAAAATACAACATGTACAAGAAGAAATTCATGAAATATGCAGTTTTTTCGGTGTGCTAGCTGTTTATGTTAAGGGAAACGTGCCAACTGATAAACTCTTGCTAGAAAAATGTGATAAAAACATAGCATTATTCAATTTAGAAGACTTCAAATGTGAGAAGTACCCGCATTCAGTCCATGACCCCGAAGATGAAGTTAGATATTTCGCTCAGTGGATACCGGAAAAGATACCTGACATGGAAAAATGCATCAGATATCCAAAGTCCTAAACTTGCTCCTCCTCATATTAAATGGATTAAGCTTCTTTTTTAAATATGTCATTTTTTTTCAAATGTTTAAGCAATAAATATCTTAAGCCTCAACCGTTTTTATTCTTTAGAATAATCCGTCGCCATGAAAATTATACTTTCAGATCCAACAGGTCAGGGAACACACTTTCAGATTCAGCATGTAGGAGAACCATAAATACTCATCCCTAAAAAAGGTAAGTTAACCCTAAACGCTTAAAGAATTTCTCTGAAATACCACTTTCAGATTCAACATGTAGGAGAACCATAAATGCTCATCCCTAAAAAAGTTAAGTTAACCCTAAACTCTTAAAGAATTTCTCTGAAATTAAAATTTCAGATCAGACAGGTCAGGTAAAAAGCTTTCAGGTTCATCAAGTAGGAGAACCCTAAATGCTCATCACTAAAAAAGGTAAGTTAACCCTAAACGCTTAAAGAATTTTTCTGAAATCCCACTTTCAGGTTCAACAAGTAGGAGAACCCTAAATGCTCATCCCTAAAAAAGGTAAGTTAACCCTAAACGCTTAAAGAATTTCTCTGAAATTACACATTCAGATACAACAGGTCAGGGAAAAAGCTTTCATTTTCAGCATGTAGGAGAACCCTAAATGCTAATCCCTAAACAAGGTAAGTTAACCCTACACGCCTAAAGAATTTTTCTGAAATCCCACTTTCAGATTCAACATGTAGGAGAACCCTAAATGCTCATCCCTAAAAAGGTAAGTTAACCCTAAACGCTTAAAGAATTTCTCGGAAATCACACTTTCAGGTTAGGTCAGGTAGGACCCCGACCCCACTACCACAACCCCAAAGGGTTCCAACCCCCCATACCCCCACCGCGAAGGACGCCCACCGGTCCACATAGGTTCCCCAAGCACCCAAAAGACCACCGGGCTCCCAAAGGACCCCCCGCACCCCCAAAGGCCCACACCCGGTCCCCAAAGGTCCACCGGACTCCCAAAGGACCTATCGGCCCGCAACTACCCCCACCCTGACCCCCCACTGCCCTCTCCGGGCCTCCCAACGACCCACCGGGGACCCAACAGACCACTAGGCCCCCAAAGAGTCCACCGGACCCCAAAAGACCCCTGAGCCCCCATTTTTTAATACTTTTTATTGCTGTATTATATCTTTTCAGGACAAACTATTTTCTTAATGTCCATCCTAAACACATTTTACAAGTTGAAGTACCCATCCCTTAACATTACTTTACAGCTCTTGAATTCTCCAACACCAAGCAATACTTTTCAAAGGCATTTCAGAACAAGTTCCTTTCTTAATGTCCATCCTAAACCCATTTTACAAGTTGAATTCCTCATCCTTTTTACCATAACTTTAGTATACTACTTTTTTGAATGCTCCAACACCAGGCAATACTTCTCAAATGACATTTCAGAAACTAATTTTCACATTGATGTGAAGGAAAGTTCAAGTTCTTTTCCTAACTATCCATATGAAAAGAAATAAGTTACATACCAATTAAATTTTTTCAAGAAAAAATAAAAATTTTCCACTTCAGTTCAGATTTTTCTCAAAGAGATGGAAAAATCTAAAATTACTGTTCTAAATTTTTCATAGAAGATGCAAAAAGTTCAAGTTCTCTTCTGAATTTTACCAAAGAACACAATTCAATTCTAATTTCTCCAGAGAAAATAAAAATCTTCCTCTACAGTTCATAATTTCACAAAGACACAAAGAAATTTTAATTTCTCCTCTGAATTTTTGTAGAGGAAAGAAAAAGTTATCTATGATTG
>NC_142797.1:87866180-87911180 GCF_049724085.1 Artemia sp. Qi Xiang Cuo
ACACCATTAGAACTGCCTTTTTCGAAACCTCTATATAGGAAACTTTCTGTTCCCTTCGGCTTGAACAGAAAGGGAAATATATTGGCTTGAAAATTCAAGCGAGGTGCGTAGCTTCTACAACATTCTGCCTAAACGGGATATTTTTTGTTTTTTTCTTTTCCACTGATAGCTTCGGCACTGGAACGAATCGTAGAGAGTTGTTCAATGGCTCATTATGACAAGGAAATTAATTGGGTTAAAATTGTTTGTGCAACTCAAAATAAACTATTTCTAAAAGAGAATTAGTTTTTCTCACTCAATTAATACTGCATTGTTTTTTGTCTTTTCATACTGCAGTCTTTTCAAAGCATATTTGATTCTTTTTACATAGTCATAATCATATACCAGTAGTAGCGATTTGAACCCCCGCCTCCGAAGAGACTGGTGGCGCACACACCAGCGCCTTGGACCACTCGGCCACGCTGCCTCTCATAACTATATATGTGAATCCGGGTTGCAGCATATAATAAAGAACGACCTCTTGCCTATACTAAATTTTATACGCCACTTAATTATAGTTAAGGATAGTAATTCCACAGATAGCTTGGCACTGGAACATCGTAGAGAGTTGTTAAATGAATCATTTTAAAGGAAATTAATTGGGTTTAGAAGTCTTTTGTAATTAAAAAAAAATTATCTTTAAAATAGAATCAGCTTTTTTACGAAAACTGCATATTTCATATTAAAGATTGATCAATGACGTCATAATCGTATACCAGCGGTGGGATTTGAACCCGCGCCTCCGAAGAAACTGGTGGTCTTTTCGGAGGCGCGTCACTTACTAGCAACCTAGTAAGAGACGATCACGCCCAATGCTAAGAAATATAAAAACCCAGAACTCCTAAAAATAGATCAAAACAAAAGTACCTCATTAGAACAATCTTGTCTGAAATCCTACTAGATAAATAATGAATGTCCTCATAGTTTTATTAGAACTATGACGTGAATAGAAAATTATATTAAAGGACGTTCATTAGAAGAGCAAACCATTACGTATGTTGCACTTAGTTAGCTGCCAGATCTTTGAGGTTCGTCTCTTACTCTTCCAAAGAAGAAAAAGCTCTTTGGCCTTTTCCTGTTTGTAATCAGGGTTTACATAGTCAAACAGTTCTGTGTATTTATGAATAGATTCATATGAAAAGATATTAAATTGCCTAAAGAATAAGAAACTGATAATTACAAAAATATTTGTATATATTTTAACAAGGGATTACAACAATTCCAAAACCTTAGAAAAGCAAATCTAATGTTTGAAGCTTAGTAGAAATTGTTGCAAGAAATTGGACTTGCTATAATAATCAAATATCTTTGAATAGACTGCAGTATGAAAAGACATTGAATTGCAGAAAGAGCAAAAGCTTAGTAGAAATCGTTGTTAGAAACCGTACTTGCTGTAATAATCAAATGTCTTTGAATAGACAGTAGTATGAAAAAACATTTAATTGCTTAAAGAGCAAAAAACTGGTAAATGCAAAAATATTTGTTTGTATTTTAACAAGGGATAACAACAATTCAAAAACCTTTAAAAATGAACCCAAACTCCGAGTCGTTCATATTGCTCCCAACTGAGTTCATATTGCTGCTTGATTCTCTGTGGTTCATAAAAACACCGTTCATAAGAACACCGTCCATCAATTTTAAACATAGCCTTTACAAAGACACCATTTACTTTGGCAGCCTCTACTATGAAACTCCTTACAATTTCTAGCTTGGGACAAATATCTTTCCAAACCAATATTTCATTTCCATCATGTTTGATTGTACTAAGACTTTCCAGATCCCATAACTGAAACTGACAAATATTAAAGTAATCCAGTTTTGATATTTTTAGCCAGTTTATCATGCAGCTTCTGTGGAGATATTTCATACTGCCTCTGCAACTGCAAGCACTTGTCAAATTCTCTTGTGTTTCTGAATCAAAACAAATTCGACACTCGTTTTTAATACATGTCATATTAGCCATTGTAACTTAACAATTATTTCGTCCTTAAAATGTAGTATCAAGTCACTCATAGCATACACTAAAAAAAAAAAATTAAAATTTTCAGGTATTTTTCTTCCTTTAATTAAAAATTATAACTTTTGCTAAGACACTATAAGAATATTTTTGCATTTTACATAATAACTCTTAGAATAAACTGAAAACTGAAATAAAATAAAATTTATTTCAAAATTTTCAGGCATGTTAAATATTTCAATTCGGAAAGCAAAATATTTGCTGAGACACTATAAATACTATCTTTATAAACGAGCAATAATTTATTAGTTTGTAATTTATTTTATAATAAAGAATGAACTCCAGGCTTTACTAACTGGAAAGTTTAATTTACAATAAAGTACGATTTTTCGCCCATAGTCCGGGTTGCAGCGGTTTATAATAAAGAACGAACTCTTGCCTATACTAACTTGTATAGGCCACTTAACTATAGTATAGTCTTGTAAAGTTGTATTTGAAGTCAATATTTTAAAATCCGGGTTGCAGCGGTAGCTAGCAACCTAGTGAGAGACGATCACGTCCAATGTTAAGAAAAATAAAAATAAATTAAAAGACGATCATTGGAGTAACAAAGCATTGCACTTAGTTACAAAATCTTGGACTTAATTAGCTACTTGATTGTTTGAGGTTCGTCTCTTACTGTTTCAAATCCGGGTTGCAGCAGTAGCTAGCAACCTAGTTAGAGACGATTAGTCCAATGTTAAGAAATATAAAAACCCATAGCTCCTAAAAAAGGAGTCAGATCAAAACAAAAAGTACACCATTAGAACCGCCTTATCCGAAACCCCTGTATAGTAAACTTTCTGTCCCTTGGCTTGAACAGCAAGGGAAATATATTGGCTTGAAAATCAAGAAAAGTGGCAGCTACTACAACATTCTGCCTAAACGGGATATTTTTATTTTTTTATTTTCTTTGTTTCCAAAGATAGCTTGGCACTGGAACATCGTAGATAGTTGTTCAATGGCTCATTTTAAAGGACATTAATTGAGTTACAAATCAAAATTGGGTTATTATAAAACAAATTTTTTTTTAAATAGAATCATTTTTCTTACAAACTTTACAGTAAAGAACAATACATTAAAAGACGATCTTTGGAATAAAAAGTTATTGCATGCATTTGACTTAGTTAGCTACTTGATCGTTTGAGGTTCGTCTCTTACTATTTCAAAGAAGAAAAAGCCGTAGGCTTTTTCCTGTTTGTAATATTTTCCTGTTTGTTATCAGGGTTACAGCGGTATTCGGGTTGTTATAATAAATCTGGGTTGCAGCGGTAGCTAGCAACCTAGTAAGAGACGAACACGTCCAATGTTAAGAATTATAAAAATCCATAGTTCCTAACAAAGGAGTCAGATCAAAACTAAAAGTACACCATTAGAACCGCCTTGTCCGAAACCCCTGTATAGGAAACTTTCTGTCCCTTGGCTTGAACAGCAAGGGAAATATATTGGCTTGAAAATCAAGAAAATTGACTTTAACCACGTTATTCTCCACAAACGGGATATTTTTTTCTTTTTTTCTTTTTTCTTTGTATCCAGAGATAGCTTGGCACTGGAACATCGTAGAGGGTTGTTCAATAGCTCATTTTAAAGGAAATTAATTGGGTTAAAAATCTATAGTAACTAAAATAAATTATTTCTAAAAGAGAATCTATTTTTCCACCAAAAACTGCATTTTTGATGTCTTTTCACACTGCAGTCTTTCAAACATAATACCAGCGGTAAGATTTGAACTCACGCCTCCGAAGAGACTGGTGGCTAACACCAGTGCCTTGTACCACTCGGCCAGGCTGCCTCTCATAAATAAATATATATGTGAATTTGGGTTGCAGCAGTAGCTAGTAACCTAGTAAGAGACGATCAGTCCAATCCTAAGAAATATAAAAACCCAAAACTCCTAAAAATAGAGTCAAATAAAAACAAAAGTACATCATTAGAGCTACCTTGTCTGAAACCCTACTAGATAAATAATGAATGTCATCATAGTTTTATATTAGAGCTATGACGTGAATAGAAAAACACGAAATTATATTGTTGTTTCTGAAGACGTCATGAAATAATACCATTGCGCCATAACGTCATGAAATAAAATCATTAGGCCGTGACGTCATAATTACTATATAAGCAACGTCAAAACTGTATTAATGTTAAAGATTGATCAATGATGCAGTTGAAATCCGGGTTGCAGCGGTAGCTAGCAACCTAGTAAGAGACGATCACGTCCAATGTTAAGAAATATAAAAACCCATAGCTCCTAAAAAAGGAGTCAGATCAAAACAAAAAGTACTCCATTAGAACCGCCTTCTCCGAAACCCCTGTATAGGAAACTTTCTGTCCCTTGGCTTGAACAGCAAGGGAAATATATTGGCTTGAAAATCAAGAAAATTGACTTTAACCACGTTATTCTCCCCAAACGGGATATTTTTTCTTTTTTTTTTCTTTTTTTTTTCTTTTGTATCCAGAGATAGCTTGGCACTGGAACATCGTAGAGGGTTGTTCAATAGCTCATTTTAAAGGAAATTAATTGGGTTAAAAACCTATAGTAACTAAAATAAATTATTTCTAAAAGAGAATAAATTTTTCCAATAAAAACTGTATTTTTGATGCAGTGACGTCATAATTACTATATAAGAAACGTCAAAACTATAAATGGTCTCATTCATGAATACATAATTATTATAATAAAGATCGAACTCTTCCCTATACTAACTTGCATACGCAACTTCACTATAGTTAATATAGTTAAGATTACAGTATTTATATTATACATCATTATAAATTATAAAAGGTTCAAATATTCGAAGATTATAGAGCTAAAAATTTTCCCACACCAGGAATCGAACCCGAGCCTGTTTTTTTATAGTAAAGAACGAACTCTTGCCCTTAGTTACCTATGTCTTGTCAAATTAGCTAATTAATTTCACCTGATTTTGTTTTAAAAATAATTCCCACACCGGGATTCGAACCCAAGCCAATTGGTTGAAAGTCAGCTATCCTAAACCACTAGACCATATGAGATATGTGTAAAAAGCTAATTAATTGTTTTATGATATTATAATAAAGAACGACCTCTTGCCTATACTAAATTTTATACGCCACTTAATTATAGTATAGGTTAGTACTTCAACAGATAGCATGGCACTGGAACATCGTAGAGAGTTGTTCAATGGCTCATTTTAAAGGAAATTAATGGGGTTAAAAACCTTTTGTAATTAAAACAAATTATTTTTATTACATTAAGAAATTTTAATTATGTTCCTTAAAAAATCATCATAAGTAAAAATTTCCCAAACAGAAATTGAACTCAAGCCTACTGGGTGAGAGCTATCCCAACCTCTAGACCATATAGGATATATTAAAATATCCGATTAATGAAGTTTATGTTAAAGAACAAATTATAATCCTAGTTAACTGCCTGATTATTTGAGGATCGTCTCTTACTATTCCAAAGAAGAAAAAGCCGTAGGCTTTTCCTGTTTGTAATTTATTTCATAATAAAGTATTACAGTAAAGAACGATTTTTCACCCGTAGTAACTGATATATGGTGGTTCCAGGGGTAGTCCGGGTTGCAGCGGTAGCTAGCAACCTAGTAAGAGACGATCACCTCCAATGTTAAGTAATATAAAATCCCCCAACTCCTAAAAAAAGTCAGATCAAAACAAAAAGTACACCATTAGAACCGCCTTGTTTACATTAAAAGACGATCATTATAAGAAAAAACTATTGTATATATTGGACTTAAACAGCTGCCTGATTCTCTGAGGTTTTACATTAAAGAACGAACTTTAGTCCATAGTTATAATGAAGATCCGGGTTGCAGCGGTAGCTAGCAATCCGGGTTGCAGCGGTAGCTAGCAACCTTTACATTACATTAAAGAACGATCTCTCGCCAATAGTAACTGATATACAGTGGCGCCAGGGGTAGCTACAAGTACATAAAAGGATCAATAGGGTTCGTCGTAATCCGGGTTGCAGCGGTAGCTAGCAACCTAGTAAGAGACGATCACGTCCAATGTTAAGAAATATAAAAACCCATAGTTCTTAAAAAAAGATTTAATAAGGAACGACCTCTTGCCTATACTAAATTTTATAGGCCACTTAACTGTAGCATAGGCTAGTGCAGTTACAGTTAAGGTCAATATATTAAAATTTTCCAATAAAAATACATTAAAAGACGACAATTGTATACATTGGAATTAGTTAGCTACTTGATTGTTTGAGGTTCGTCTCTTACTATTTTTCAAATTGTAATAAAGAACGACCTCTTGCCTATACTAAATTTTATACGCTACTTGATTATAGCATAGTTTAGTAACTCCACAGATAGCTTGGCACTGGAACATCGTAGAGAGTTGTTTAATGGATCATTTTAAACGAGATTTAATGGGGTTAAAAACCTTTTGCATTTATAAAACAAATTATTTTTAAAATAGAATCATATTTCTCATGAAATTACATTAAAAGAAGATCATTACAATAACAAACCATTACATACATTGGACTTAGCTAGAGACTTAAGTTTTTGAGGTTCGTCTCTTACTATTTCAAAGAAGAAAGAGCCGTAGGCTTTTTCCTGTTTGTAATGCGGGTTGCAGTGGTAGTTATTATAATAAAGAACGAAGCAGGGTTGCAGCGGTAGCTAGCATTTACATAAAGAAACGATATAGTTCATCATAAATGGTGTTTGTCAATACGGTTTCATTTTATATAATTATCCATTATTATTTAAAATGCAGTAATGTTTTGGGGGTTTTAACAAAAAATTATTTGTTAACTGGAATTTAATAAAGAACGACCTCTTGTCTATACTAAATTTTATACGCCACTTAATTATAATATAGGTTAGTAATTCCACAGATAGCTGGCACTGGAACATCGTAGAGAGTTGTTCAATGGCTCATTTTAAAGAAAATTAACAGGGTTAAAAACCTTTTGTAATTAAAACAAATTATTATTAAAATAAAATCAGTTTTTTTGCAAAAAATGTATAATACAGAACGACCTCTTGCCTATACTAAATTCTATAGGCCACTTAACTATAGTATAGGTTAGTAGAGTTTTATAGTCAAGAACGAACTTTTGACAAAATTTTTACATTAAAATACGAGCATTGGAATATCAAACCATTGCATACATTGGAATTAGTTTGCCACTTGATTGATTGAGGTTCGTCTCTTACTATTTCAAAGAAGAAAAAGACATAGGATTTTTCCTGTTTGTAACCAGGTTATTATTAATGGTTAACGGTTTAGTTTATTTTTAATGGGTCATTTTAAAGGAAACTATAATAAAGAATGACCTCTTGCCTATACTAAATCTTATACGCTACTTAATTATAGTATAGGTTAGTATTTCCACAGAT
Organism: Artemia sp. Qi Xiang Cuo; assembly: GCF_049724085.1. Classification (NCBI taxonomy): domain Eukaryota; kingdom Metazoa; phylum Arthropoda; class Branchiopoda; order Anostraca; family Artemiidae; genus Artemia; species Artemia sp. Qi Xiang Cuo. The sequence continues at coordinate 87,873,576 of NC_142797.1, forward strand.
AGCTTGGCACTGGAACATCCTAAGAGGTGTTCAATGGCTCATTTTAAAGAAAATTAACGGGGTTAAAAACATTTATAGTAAAGAACGACATCTAGCCCATGTTAACTGAAAAGTAAATAGGGATTATATAATTTTCATCAGTATCATGGCTGTAGAGATGGCTGAAACCTACTAAAGAACAAACCATGGCAAACATTAGACTTAGTTAGCTGCCTGACTCTTCGAAGTTCGTCTCTTATTTTTCCAAATAAGAAAAAGCCATAGGCTTTATCCTGTTTGTGATTTTATCATTTAAGATCGATCGTTAACTCTTAGTGTTCTTAACTAAAATCCATCTTAGCTGAGGGACGAGTCCATCTCCACTGGACCGAGGCAATGTCTAATATAAATATACCATTCAGTTTATGGTTTCTAAGACGTAATAAAAATGTTTGAAAATTATCCAATACAATTTTGGATCAATTAACTTTATAGGATAATACATAAAGAATCAATATGGCTCATGAAAAATGGGAACTATGTAAGTTTTACCGGATAAAGCTGAAACTTAGTAAAGAACAACCTTCGTTACATAGTAATTGAAAAAATATGGTCTCACGCGAGGGGAAAAAAAGAAAAAATAACCACTAAAAGACGGTCATTGGAATAAAAACCCGATACATACATTTGATTTAGTTAGCTCCTTGAGTGTTTGAGGCTAGTCTTTTACTATTTCAAAGAAGAAAAAGCCGTAGGCTTTTTCCTGTTTGTAATCAATTAGAAAGAGTTTTACCTTTAAAATGAGTTACGTAGTTACATTAAAGGACGATCATTTGAATAACAAACCATTACATACATTAGACTTTGTTTACATTAAAGAACAAACTTCCAGCCCATTGTAGCTAAAATAAGATTATAATTAATGTTAAAGATTGATCAATGTTACAGTAAAGAACGATCTCTGGCCCATAGTAACTAATATAAGGTGGTTTATATTATCCGGGTTTTTTACAGTAAAGAACGATCTCTCACCCATAGTAACTGATATATGGTGGTTCCAGGGATAGCTGCAAGCTATTCAGATTGCAGCAGTATTCGGGTTGTTTTACAGTAAAGAACGATAAGAAATATAAAACCCATAACTCCTTAAAAAATGAGTCAGATCAGATAGGCAGTGGGCTAGCACTGCCTGAGTAAAGAATGATGTTTTTCCGGGTTGCAGCGGTAGCTAACAACCTAGTAAGAGACGATCACGTCCAATGTTAAGAAATATAAAAACCCCTAACTCCTAAAAAAAGTTATAATAAAGAACGACTTCTTGCCTATGCTAAATTTTATAGGCCACTTAATTATAGTTACAATAAAGAAATATCTTCAGTCCATAGTAACTGAAGTGTTATAAGGAACCATTATATAGATGATGCTTACAGTAATCAAAGGCTACTGTTTACAATGTGTTGAAGAGATATTAAGACTATCATTGGAATATCACACCATTGCATGCATTGGAATTAGTTAGCCACTTGATTGTTTGAGGTTCGTCTCTTACTATTTCAAAGAAGAAAAAGCCGTAGGCTTTTTCCTGTTTGTAATCAGGTTATTATTAATGGTTCAGTTTATGTTTATTAGCTCATTTTGTATAAATAAAGATTATAATAATTACAGTAAAGAACGATCTCTTGCCCATAGTAACTGATATACGGTGGTTCCAGGGGTAGCTATCCGGGTTGCAGCGGTACCTAGCAACCTAGTAAGAGACGATCACTTCTAATGTTAAGAAATATAATAACTCCTAAAAAAAAGAGTCAGATCAAAACAAAAAGTATACCTTTAGAATTTATAATAAAGAATGACCTCTTGCTTGTACTAAATTTTATAGGCCACTTAACTATAGTATAGGCTAGTACAGTTATATTTAAGGTCAATATATTAAAATTTTCCATTAAAAGACGATCATTGGAATAAAAACTCATTAAATACATTTGATATAGTTAGCTACTTGATTGTTTGAAGCTAGTCTCTTACTATTTTAAAGAAGAAAAAGCCATAGGGTTTTTCCACATTGATCAATTTTATCCGGGTTGCAGCGGTAGCTAGCAACCTAGTAAGAGACGATCACGTCCAATGTTAAGAAATATAAAAACCCATAGCTCCTAAAAAAGGAGTCAGATCAAAACAAAAAGTACACCATTAGAACTGCCTTGTCCGAAACCCCTGTATAGGAAACTTTCTGTCCCTTGGCTTGAACAGCAAGGGAAATATATTGGCTTGAAAATCAAGAAAATTGACTTTATTTTATAAGAGTTCGATAGTCTAATGGTAAGTATGCCCACTTGTTACCTGGGAGAAGGGGGTTCAATTCCCCGTCGGGGAGAACTTTTAATATGTTGAATTAAAAGCACTATCTTTTCAATTTAAAATTTAAAAAAGAAACTTGTTTATTTACATTCTAGCTAAAATAATGAAGATAATATGAATGAACCACAGTGTTCAGTTTTATAATAAAGAACGACCTTTTGCCAATACTAAATGTTATACGCCATCCGGGTTGCAGCGGTAGCTAGCAACCTAGTAAGAGACGATCACGTCCAATGTTAAGAAATATAAAAAACCATAGCTCCTAAAAAAGGAGTCAGATCAAAACAAAAAGTACACCATTAGAACCGCCTTGTCCGAAACCCCTGTATAGGAAACTTTCTGTCCCTTGGCTTGAACAGCAAGGGAAATATATTGGCTTGAAAATCAAGAAAATTTACTTTAACCACGTTATTCTCCCCAAACGGGATATTTTTTTCTCTTTTCTTTTTTTGTATCCAGAGATAGCTTGGCACTGGAACATCGTACAGGGTTGTTCAATAGCTCATTTTAAAGGAAATTAATTGGGTTAAAAATCTATAGTAACTAAAATAAATTATTTCTAAAAGAGAATAAATTTTTCCAATAAAAACTGTATTTTTGATGCAGTGACGTCATAATTACTATATAAGAAACGTCAAAAATGTAAATGGTCTCATTCATGAATACATAATGGTTAGATCAAAGCATGCTACACGCAAGTTAAAAAATCAGTACTAAAAAATCAAGAAAAGTGGCAGCTACTACAACATTCTGCCTGAACGGGATATTTTTTTCTCTTTTCTTTGTTTCCATATAATAAAGAACGACCTCTTGCCTATTCTAAATTTTATACGCCACTTAATTATAATTAAGGTTAGTAATTCCACAGATAGCTTGGCACTGGATCATCGTAGAGAGTTGTTCAATGGCTCATTTTAATGGAAATTAATTGGGTTAAAAGTCTTTTGTAATTAAAAAATATTATCTTTAAAATAGAATCAGCTTTTTTACGAGAACTGCATATTTCATATTAAAGATTGATCAATGACGTCATAATCGTATACCAGCGGTGGGATTTGATACATTAAAGAACGATCTTCAGTCTATAGAAACTGAAGTGTTATAAGAAATCCTTATATAGATGATGCTTTCAGCAATCAAAGGTTACTGTTTACAATGTGTTGAAAAGACATTAAAAGACTATCATTGGAATATTAAACCATTGTGTACATTGGAACTAGTTAGCCACATGATTGTTTGAGGTTCGTCTCTTACTATTTGAAAGAAGAAAAAGCCGTAGGCTTTTTCATGTTTGTAACCGGGTTATGTTTCATTGCAGTAAAGAACGAACTTCAGCCCATAGTAACTAAAATAAGATTATAAATTTAAGACTAAAACAAGTACTTTGTTTGCTTTGGTATGAAATACTGGCAGCGTTGGGATTTTATATAAAAGAACGAACTCTAGCCTATAGTAATTCCAGCAAAGAGCAAACCATGACACATAGTCACTAAAATTAATTACATAAAGGATCGGTATAGTTAATCATAAATGGTGTTAGTCAAGAGGATATCATGTAGTAATAATTAATAGAAGATTGTTTAGACTTTAAATTGACAAATGTGTAAAAATAGCCCCCGGTAAGAATTGAACCTATAACCTTCATAGTAAAATTCCAACACGCTATCCACTGCGCAAAACAAAAGCTTTGATATTAAAATAGTTTATATTGTACTCTATAATAAAGAATGAATGCTAGTTTATTGTAACTGAAACTTTGATTAATAGTTGTAGCCTTAGCTTTAGTGAAGTTTGCAGTGGTAGCTAGAAACCTAGTAAGAGACGGTCATGTCCAATACTAATCTTATAAGCGCTCCAAGCAATGAAATAGCTATAAATAACGACAATATAGTTTATAAGGACGTTAGCCAAGAACCTGATACTGAATTATTCTCAGTTAATCTGGGTTAAATCAATAGCAATAGTATTAATATTAATAGCAATAGCAATAGCATTCTAGTTAGAGACGATCTTGCCTCATAGTAGAATCTAAACTAACCCGTAACTCCTAAAAATAGAGTCAGATCAAAACAAAAATTACATTCTTATAATCGCCTTGTCCAAAAACCCCTATATAGAAGATGTACCGTCTCTTGGCTTGAACAATAAGGAAATTATATTGGCTTGAAAATCAAGAAAAGTGACTCAACCACGATATTCTGCACATACGGAATACTTTTATCTTTTTTCTGTTTTTTTCGCCTTAGCTATCTTGGGACTACAAAATCATAGAGACTTGTTTAATGGCTCATTTTTAGCGAAAATTGATGTATTTAAAAACCTTTAATAATTAACAAAATAATTCTAACAACAAAATGATTTTTTTTACCAAAATCTGCATTTTTCAATTGGGTATGCTTACCATTGTACCATCAATGACTTATGAAATATAAGTTACATATAAGACATGATAATAAGTTCGTTAATACACTAAAAAAATATAAAAGGAATCGGTATGTTTATGTGTAAATGATGATTATAAAAAATGCATCTGTATCATAGCTGTAGAGATGGCTGAAACCTAGTAAAGAACAAACCATGGCACCAATTGGGCTTAGTTTGATGACTCATTCTCTGAAGCTCGTCTCTTGCTATTTCAAATAAGAAAAAGCCAATGGCTTTTCAGTCTACAGAGTTAGTCTAATAGAATTTTAGTCTACAGTTATTGTTTAGAGTATTAGTTTAAAGTTTTAGATTAGTTTTAATTTGGAGTTTTAGTTTAGAGCTATAGTTTAGAGATTTAAAGCATATTTTTAGTTTAGACTTTTAGTTTAGAGTTTTAGTTTAGAGTTTTTAGTTTAGAGGTTTAGTTAAGAATTTTCGTTTAGAGTTTTAGTCTAGAGTTTTAGTTTAGAAATTTAGTAAACTAAAGATATTTAATCTACAGTTTTAGATCATAGTTTTTGTTTAGAGTTTTTGTTTATAGTTTTAGTTTAGATTTTTTGTTTAGAGTTCTAGTTTAGTGTTTCAGTTTAGGTTTAGTTTAGTTTTTGTTTAGAAGTTCAGTTTAGAGTTTTAATGTAGAATTTTTAGTTTAGAGTTACAATTTAGAGTTTTTGTCTAGAGTTTTAGTTTTTAGACTTTTAAGTTAGAGTTTTAGTTTCGACTTTATAATTGAGAGGCTTAGCTTAGATTTATAGTTCAAATTTTAAGTTTAGAGTTTTAGTTTAGTTTTTATTTTAAAGTCTTAGTTCAGAGCTTTAGTTTAGAGTTTAAGTTTAGAGTTTTAGTTTAGAGTTTTAGTTTAGCGTTTTAGTTTAGTTTTAGTTTATTTTTAGTTTAAAGTTTTAGCTTAGAATTTTAGTTCAGATTTTTAGTTTAGAGTTTACTTTATATTTTAATTTAGAGTTTTAAATAAAAGTTCAAATAGGGATAAAATCCTTTTAATAGACAGTGATAATATAACTTCACAAAAATACCAGATATTTCGGTCACATATACAGTGACCGTCATCAGTAGTAAAACTACTGATGACGTAGTAGGAAGTTTTACTACTGATGACGGTCACTGTATATGTGACCGAAATTCTCGTATTTTTGTGAAGTTATATTATCACTGTCTATTAAAAGGATTTTATCCCTATTTGAACTTCCATTCCATTCCATTCCAAACCATTCCATTCGACTTAGTTAGCTACTTGATTGTTTGAGTTTCGTCTCTTACTATTTAAAAGAAGAAAAAGCCGTAGGCTTTTTCCTGTTTGTATTTATAGTTAAAAAACGAACTCAAGTCCAAAGAAACTGAACACTGTGATTCATTCATATTATCTTCATTATTTTTGCTAGAATGTAAATAAACAAGTTTCTGTTTTAAATTTTAAATTGAAAAGATAGTGCTTTTTATTCAACATATTAATAGTTCTCCCCGACGGGGAATCAAAACCCCTTCTCCCAGGTAACAAGTGGGCAGACTTACCATTAGACTATCGAAGACTTATAGAATAAAAGTTACATATAAGATATGATAATAATTTTTTAATCCTTATAATAAAGAACGACCTTCAGGCTTTACTAACTGAAAAGTTTAATATAAATCCGGGTTGCAGCGGTAGTCCGGGTTGCAGCGGTAGCTAGCAACCTAGTAAGAGACGATCACGTCCAATGTTAAGAAATATAAAAACCCATAGTTCCTAACAAAGGAGTCAGATCAAAACAAAAATTACACCATTAGAACCACCTTGTCCGAAACCCCTGTATAGGAAACTTTCTGTCCCTTGGCTTGAACAGCAAGGGAAATATATTGGCTTGAAAATCAAGAAAATTGACTTTAACCACGTTATTCTCCCCAAACAGGATATTTATTTCTTTTTTCTTTTTTTGTATCCAGAGATAGCTTGGCACTTGAACATCGTAGATGGTTTTTCAATATCTCATTTTAAAGGAAATTAATTGGGTTAAAAATCTATAGTAACTAAAATAAATTATTTCTAAAAGAGAATAAATTTTTCCACCAAAAACTGCATTTTCGATGTCTTTTCACACTGCAGTCTTTCAAACATAATCGCATACCAGCGGTAAGATTTGAACCCACGCCTCCGAAGAGACTGGTGGCTAACACCAGTGCCTTGGACAACTCGGCCAGGCTGCCTCTCATAAATAAATATATATGTGAATTTGGGTTGCAGCAGTAGCTATGTGAATTTGGGTTGCAGCAGTAGCTAGCAATTTGGGTTGCAGCAGTAGCTAGCAACCTAGTAAGAGACGATCAGTCCAATGCTAAGAAATATAACAAAACTCCTAAAAATAGAGTCAGATCAAAACAAAAGTACATCATTAGAATTACCTTGTCTGAAACCCTACTAGATAAATAATGAATGTCATCATAGTTTTATATTAGAGCTATGACGTGAATAGAAAAACACGAAATTATATTGTTGTTTCTGATGACGTCATGAAATAATATCATCGCGCCATGACGTCAATAAAATCATTACGCAGTGATGTCATAATTACTACTTAAGAACGACAAAGATGTAAATTCTCTCATTCTTGATTAGATAATGGTTAGATCGAAGCAAGCAGTAAAACCTTGTCCGAAACCCCTGTATAGGAAACGTTCAGTCCCTTGGCTTGAACAGCAAGGGAAATATATTGGCTTGAAAATCAAGAAAATTACTTTAAAATACGATCCTTGGAACAACATACCACGGCATACATTGGACTTAGATAGCTACTTGATTGCTTGAGGATCGTCTCTTACTATTTCAAAGAAGAAAAAGCCGTAGGCTTTTTCCTGTTTGTAATGATATAGCATAAAAAGAAACCCAAGTTGTAATCCGGGTTGCTTATAATAAAGAACGACCTCTTGCCTACACTAAATTTTATACGCGACTTAATTATAGCATAGGTTAGTAATTCAGCAGATATTTACATCTGGGTTGCAGCGGTTGCTAGCAACCTAGTAAGAGACGATCACCTCCAATGTTAAGAAATATAAAACCCCCCAACTCCTAAAAAAAGAGTCAGATCAAAACAAAAGTACACCATTAGAACCGCCTTGTCTGAATCCTCTATAAAGGAAACTTACCGCCCTTTGGCTTGAATAACAAAGAAAATATATTGGCTTGAAAATCAAGAAAATAGACTTTTACCACGTTATTCTCCACAAACGGGATATTTTTTTCTTTCCGCTTGATTTTTCTCCTCAGCTAGCTGGGCACTGGAAAATCATAGAGAGCTATATAATAGCTCATTTTAAAGGAAATGGCGACATCTAGTGACTTTTGTATTTAAAAATAAAATACTTTTTAAAGTAGAATCAATTTTGTCAAAAAAATTGCATTTTTGTTTTATAATAAAGAACGACCTCTTGCCTATACTAAATTATATAGGCCACTTAACTTTAGTATAGGTTAGTAAATCACTGAAATAACAAACCATTCCATACATTGGACTTAGTCCGGGTTGCAGCGGTAGCTAGCAACCTAGTAAGAGACGATCACGTCCAATGTTAAGAAATATAAAAACCCATAGTTCCTAACAGAGGAGTCAGATCAAAACCAAAAGTACACCATTAGAACCGCCTTGTCCGAAACCCCTGTATAGGAAACTTTCTGTCCCTTGGCTTGAACAGCAAGGAAAATATATTGGCTTGAAAATCAAGAAAAGTGGCAGCAACTACAAAATTCTGCCTAAACGGGATATTTTTTTTTTCTTTTTTTCTTTTTTTCTTTTCCACAGATAGCTTGGCACTGGAACATCGTAGAGGGTTGTTCAATAGCGCATTTTAAATGAAATTAATTTTGTTAAAAATCTATAGTAACTAAAATAAATTATTTCTAAAAGAGAATAAATTTTTCCACCAAAAACTGCATTTTTGATGTCTTTTCACACTGCAGTCTTTCAAACATAATCGTATACCAGCGGTAAGATTTGAACCCACGCCTCCGAAGAGACTGGTGGCTAACACCAGTGTCTTGGACCACTCGGCCAGGCTGCCTCTTATAATTTGGATTGCAGCAGTAGCTAGCAACCTAGTAAGAGACGATCAGTCCCATGCTAAGAAATATAAAAACCCAAAACTCCTAAAAATAGAGTAAGATCAAAACAAAAGTACATCATTAGAACTACCTTGTCTGAAACCCTACTAGATAAATAATGATTGTCGTCATAGCTTTATATTAGAGCTATGACGTGAATAGAAAAACACGAAATTATGTTGTGGTTTCTGAAGACGTCATGAAATAATATCATTGCGCCATGACGTCATCATGAAATAAAATCATTACGCCGTGACGTCATAATTACTACTTAAGAACTACAAAGATGAAAATCTGATTCGTGAATAAAATAATGGTTAGATCAAAGCAAGTTGCACGCAAGTTAAAAAAACAGTACTACACAGACAACAGAGATAGTATCTTGAAAAGAGAAAAGCAAAGTTATTCAACCGACTAGGCGTATCGAGAAGTAAAAATTGAGAGAGCCAAACAAAATATCAAGGAGCGTTATCACAATGATAAACTTTATAGAGAAGCAACAATTGATCAGGCTAGACAAAAGAGCAAGGAACGGTATGGTAATGATGAAGATTACAGAGAAGCTAGAATTGAGCAGGCTAGACAAAAGATCAAGGAACGGTATAAAAATGATTAATATTACAGAGAAGCAAGAATTGAGCAGGCTATACAAAAGATCAAGGAACGGTATTATAATGATAAAGATTACAGAAAAGCAAGAATTGAGAAGGCTAGACAAAAGATCAAGGAGCGTTATCACAATGAGGAAGATTACCGAAAAATATATAAGAAAAAAGTTGCTACCAGAATAATGGGTAGATACTGGGGTGACAAAAGCTATAATGAAAAACTTAAATTCTCTGCGAGGTTGTACCGAAGAACGCATAAGGACAAAGGAAAAAATTACATTCAGAAATACAAGAAGATGGCAAAAATGCAGGCTGATCTTCGTAAATTGAGAAACATTTTACGCATGTTTTACCAGGTTATATTAAAGAACGACCTCTTGCCTATAGTAAATTTTATACGCCACTTAATTATAATATAGATTAGTAATTCCACAGATAGCTTGGACTGGAACATCATAGACAGTTTTTCAATTGCTCATTTTAAAGGAAATCAATGGGGTTAAAAAGGTTTTGTAATTAAAAAAAAAATTAAACAGAATCCATTTTTTACGTTTACATTAAAAGACGATCATTGGAATAACAAACAATTGCATACACTGGAATTAGTTAGCAACTTGATTGTTTGAGGTTCGTCTCTTACTATTTCAAAGAAGAAAAAGCCGTAGGCTTTTTCCTGTTTGTAATCAGTTTATTATCCGGGTTGCAGTGGTAGCTAGAAACTTACATAAAGGAGTGATATAGTTCATCATAAATGAGCAGCAGTATTCGGGTTGCAGCGGCAGCTGTAACCCGGAGTCTCTTTGCTTAAACAACAAAGAAAATATGTCGGCTTCTTATTAAACAAAAACCTAACAAAAAACAAAACTAATTTTAGATCCTACAGTAAAGAACGATCTCTTGCCCATAGTAACTGATATATGGTGGTTCCAGGAGTAGTTACAAGCTATCCAGATATCAGTGGTATCTGGGTTGCAACGGGAGCTGTAAGCCGTACAGTAAAGAACGATCTGTCACCCTTATTGACTGATATATGGTGGTTCCAGGGGTAGTTACATAAAGTACCGATATAGCTCATCATAAATGGTTCATCATAAAATGTGTCAGTCAAGAGTAACATTCAAGGACATATCCAGAGGGTTTAGTGGATTTGAACTCTCCTCCCCCGAAGTTTTTGTTTGACTCAAAATAATGAATTTAAAATGAATATAACAAAATTGAATATAAATCTTATTAAAAGACAATCATTAGAATCAGGGTTGCAGCGGTAGCGAGCCACCTAGTAAGAGACGATCACATCCAATGTTATATAATTATCCATTATTATGTAAACTGTATTTACATTAAAAGACGATCATTGGAATAACAAACAATTGCATACATCGGACTTCGTTAGCTACTTGATTTTAAGAGGTCCGTCTCTTACTATTTCAAGGAAGAAAAAGCTGTAGGCTGTTTCCTGTTTGTAATTACATATAGACACGATCTCGTCCAATGTTAAGAAATATAAAAACCCATAACTCAAAAAATAAAAATCAGATCAAAACAAAAAATACACCATTAGAATTGCCTTGTCCGAAACTCCTGTAGAGTAAACTTTCTGTTATTTGGCTTGAACAGCAAGAGAAATATATTGGCTGGAAAATCAAGAAAAGTGGCGGCTACTGCAACATTCTGCCTAAACGGCATATTTTTTTCTTTTATTTTTTTTCTTTTTCGCAGATAGCTTGGCACTGGAACATCGTAGAGCATTGCTCACTGGCTCATTTTAAAGGAAATTAACTGGATTAAAAATCCTTTGTAACTAAAATAAATTATTTCTAAGAGAGAATAAATTTTCCAACTAAAAACTGTATTTTTGAGGTCTTTTCATACTGCAGTCTTTTCAAAGATATTTGATTTTTGTGCATAAATCATAATCATATACCAGCGGGAAGATTCATTCTGCCTGAACGGGATATTTTTTTTTCTTTTCCACAGATAGCTTGGCACTGGAACGTTGTAGAGAGTTGTTCAATGGCTCATTTTAAAGGAAATTAATTGGGTTAAAAATATTTTGTAACTAAAATAAATTATTCCTAAAAGAGAATAAATTTTTCCACTAAAAAATGCATTGTTGTTGTCTTTTCACACAGCAGTCTTTTCAAAGATATTTGATTTTTGTACATAAATCATATGTTAAAGAAAGGATTATAAACCTAGTTAGCTGTCTGATTAATTGAGGATCGTCTCTTACTATTCCAAAGAAGAAAAAGCCGCAAGCTTTTTGCTGCTTGCTACATAAAGGACCGATATAGTTCATCATATCCGGGTTGCAGCGGTAGCTAGCAACCTAGTAAGAGACGATCACCTCCAATGTCAAGAAATATAAAACCCCCCAACTCCTAAAAAAAAGTGTCAGATCAAAACAAAAAGTACACCATTAGAACCGCCTTGTCCGAATCCTCTATAAAGGAAACTTACCGCCCTTTGGCTTGAATAACAAAGAAAATATATTGGCTTGAAAATCAACAAAATAGACTTTTACCACGTTATTCTCCACAAACGGGGTATTTTTTCTTTCCGCTTGATTTTTCTCCTCAGCTAGCTGGGCACTGGAAAATCATAGAGAGCTGTATAATAGCTCATTTTAAAGGAAATTGCAACATCTAGTCACTTTTGTAATTAAAAATAAAATACTTTTTAAAGTAGAATCAATTTTGTCAAAAAAAATTGCATTTTGATGTATTACAGTAAAGAACGATATCTCGGCCATATTTATCCGGGTTGCAGCGGTGTATAATAGCTCATTTTAAAGTAAATTGCTACATCTAGTCACTTTTGTAATTAAAAATAAAATACTTTTTAAAGTAGAATCAATTTTGTCAAAAAAATTGAATTTTTGATGTATTTTCATACTGCAGTCTTTTAAAAGATATTTGAATTTTTAAGCAATCAAACAGTTCATAGTAATGAAATCTATAGTAATAATAGCTACTTGTCTCAATAGTAACCGAAACTCTAAAGAACGAAATTTCGGTACCAATAGATACATCAAAGCAAACAGTTCGTGATAACGAACTGTATGTTGTATAGTAAGTGACTCGTCTCAATAGTAAAGCTTGCTACATCTAGTTCCTTCTGTAATTAAAGATAAAATATTTTTTTATAGTTCCGGTTTTCAGTGGTAGCTAGGAACCTAATTAAAAGAGATCATTCGAAGAACATACCATTGTATATATTGGACTTAGTTAGCCACTCAATTCCTTGAAAAAAAATCTTATTTGTCAACTAAAACTAGAATAAATCCTGAAAATAAAAAAAAATAATTTTATTTAGCTGCAAAGTACAAAAATATTTACGGTTTCTGAACAATAATTTCCATTTTTTAATTCAAACCAGAAAAAAAACCTGAAAACTTAAAAATTAGTTTACTAAATAAGCATATACTAGTTAATGATATAGTTTTTTTTAGTAAAGAATGATCCGGATTGTACCTGTAGCTAGCAATCCGGGTTGCAGTGGTAGCTAGCAACCTAGTAAGAGACGATCACGTCAAATGTTAAAAAATATAAAAATCCATAACTCCTAAAAAAAAAAATCAAAAACAAAACTATACCATTAGAACTGCCTTGTCCAAAACTCCTGTATAGAAAAATTTCTGTCATTTGACTTTAACAGCAGGGGAAATATATTGGCTGGAAAATTAAGAAAAGTGACAGCTACTACAGCAATCTACCCAAACGGCTTCTTTTTTTTCTTTTTTACAGATAGCTTGGCCCTGGATCATCGTAGAGAGTTGTTCAATGACTCATTTTAAAGTTATAGTAAAGAAGGATTCGAAAATAGTTTCTCTAAGGTATGTTATATAAAAGATCATTAAGGTTAAATCTGGGTTGCAGCGGTAGCTAGATCATCCGGGTTGCAGCGGTAGCTAGCAACCTAGTAAGAGACGATCACGTCCAATGTTAAGAAATATAAAAACCCCTAACTCCCAAGGAAAGAGTCAGATCAAAACAATAATTACAACATTAGAACCGCCTTGTCCAAAACCCCTATAAAGGAAACTTATCACTCTTTGGCTTGAATAACAAAGAAAATATATTGGCTTGAAAATCAAGAAAATTGACTTTTACCGCGTTATTCTCCACGGCCGACACGGCACATCCTGGTTGCAGTGGTATAATAAAGAACAAATATTCTACCGATTGTCTACTAATAATTATATATGACGTAATAAGGGATATAACGTAATATCTACCGAAAAAGTCAATTTTTATTTATTTTAGTTTTCAGTTTAGAATCGCTAAAGTTATAAACTGCAAAAATATTTATGGTATCTGAGCAATAATTTTAATCTTTTAATTTAAGAGATTAAAATTATTTTTAATCTCCCCAAGGTTCGGGGGATTTCCCGAACCTTGGGGATTTGTAGATAATGAACTAAACTTAGAGCTGAAGGTCATGTAAAGTAAAAAATGGTTCATCCCAGTTCTGGTGAAATGGAAAGATCTTCTGCAGAAAAAGAACAAAAGGCTGCTGTTAATCTCCAAAAGGGAGTTCTTCATCAAGAAGATGTTATTACTAATCCTGACCACAAACTTGCAGCCATACGACGTCAATTAGAGGAACAAAAGCGTCAAATAGAACGAATGGCTCAATCATCCAAATCCAGCAGATCTGGCTCTGTTGCTGGGAGTGTTCATCGTAGTCCTGCAGTAAGTTTTCGAGCAGACAGCTCTGTGAGAGAAGAACCAATGAGAATTCATCTAGCTTGTATTTCCGAGTCCTATAATGGCTCCCAAAGAGATAACCCTTGGCAGGTTGAAAAAGAGCATCTATTAGCTCAAATTGAAGAAAAAACTCCGAAAATTTCGTACCTTGAAGGTCTAAATAAAAGTCACGAATCATCGCGAGCAGATTTGCAAATACAAAATAACAGTCTTAACAGAGAAATAGCTGTATTGTATGAAAAACTGAATGAGGTACAGAGCAAACAAAGTATCGATGATTCGAACCGACATGTAGAGGAAATGGTAGCTATATAGGGAGACACCCCGCTCTTAAGTATTATTAGGAACTATGGGTTTTTATATTTCTTAACATTGGACGTGATCGTCTCTTACTAGGTTGCTAGCTACCGCTGCAACCCGGATAGCTATATAGGGTACCTGTCTTGTCTCTATCATTATAGCTACATTGGGTACCTGTCTTGTCTCTATCATTATACCTTTACTACTCATAGGTTCTAGTCTTGAGAATTAAAGTAATGTTATCCCTCGATTGGTATCTTAAAGTGCAAGTGTATATTTGAAGTAACTAGTAATCAATTTATCTGTGTTGTCCACCATTTCTCAGGGAATAGATGTTCAAAACATGACGAAGATTGTCCATTTATTTTCAGGTTGAACCTTATGTGTATGTATATGTACACATGCCTTACGGTATGTCTTATGATATTTTTTTACGGCCTAGACATGCCTAATGCTTTATCTTATGCAAAATTATTCTTTATGACAATGGTTGTTCGTTTTCATTTTGGCTTGAATACTTATTTTGCTTTGTTCACTTTAGATTTCATTTTAAACTTAAGTATTATACGACTTTAGTGCTTTAGAGCTTTGGTGTTATTTTGTGTAAAAATAAACTTTTTTGTGGACCTTATGATATATAATTAACCAACTTAATCTTTTTAAATTTAAATGTTTTTTTATATTGCAATGTCTCTGCATTCACAACTGCAATGAAAGTGCATTCTTAATATATAAAATATTTCAATCAGGCAGTAAAA
Organism: Artemia sp. Qi Xiang Cuo; assembly: GCF_049724085.1. Classification (NCBI taxonomy): domain Eukaryota; kingdom Metazoa; phylum Arthropoda; class Branchiopoda; order Anostraca; family Artemiidae; genus Artemia; species Artemia sp. Qi Xiang Cuo. Next base: position 87,888,805 of record NC_142797.1, read on the forward strand.
GATTTTACAAAGAGAATTAAACAAGGTCCAAAAATGATGCCTTTGCATCGAGAAGCCATTATCAACAATAAAAACAGGACAAACAGAAAAAATAACATAAACAAAATATGTACGGAATAATGATACAGACACTAAAGAAAATCAAAACGAAAGGAAAAACACAAATGCCTTAAATGTGTGTTTTCGTTTCCATTTGCTTTTATCCTATTTATTTTATCGTCTCATAGCACAGAATTTAAATGATTGGAATTAAAACCTAATAAATATTTATATTTATCTAAAAAATTGTAAGTGGCAAATAAAGGAGAAAACTTACCCTGTGCTGCAAGTACATGTTGGTGCTGGATTGTTCTTACATAAAGCATATTTATCCAGTCCGGCAGAGCAGATATTATTTGACTCACAATTGATTTTGTTCTTACTAATTTCTAATGTTGAGAAGATAACTTTATATCCATACAAATTAACAATAAAACCATTTCGATTACGTAGAATAAGATCATATAATATTGCTGTCACATTTCCTGGATTAGTTCCATCTGAAAAAATGTTTACTGAGAAACTCATCACCAAAATTGTTGAAATTGATTGTTTAAAGCCACCAAAATATGCCACATTAGGAAAAGAAAATACTGCATTTACCTGTAAATGTAAAAAACAAAAAAAAATTACAAGTAGTAAATAATAGTGATACAAGAGCAAAAGTCGTGAATAATTGTCTGCCTCTATGATACTCTTTGATCAAATTTTTGTCAGGGGAATGAAGAGTATATGTATTAGTTTCTATACTATCATCCCAAATTTCCTTCAATTTTATAAAAAGGCTGCTGGATACTTAGAAAATATAAGAAATGCAAATTATATTTTTTGGGGCTTCATTAAGTCATTACGTCAAAGTATTAAAGTAAAAAAAAAACTTCTCATTCAAGTTCTATGATCCTTGTGGTTAAAAGTCATTTTATCTAAGAATACTGACTTACAGTCAAACTTAAAGAGTGAGGGGTTGAGGAAGAGGCAGTCACCTTATATAAGGAATGGCATTGTTTTGTTTCAAGTTTTTATGCTATTTCTTACTTTCAATTGAAAAAAAACTTGTTTTTGTTTTAATTTCTGGTACTTTAAAAATCATACCGGAAAATTCTTTCCTTCCCTCCATAGAAAAATTTACCCGGAAACTTATTCAGTCTGGATTGAGAGTTCATACTGCAATCACCTCTTTTTGAATATAATCTCATTATTACAGTAAGACTGTTAATACAGCAAGAAAATTGTGATTCCCTATCGTCTTTTATTGAGATAATTTCGTAATCAGACTTGAACTTGAAAACAGTTCACCTTGAATTTGGATTATATTATTTGACCCAATATATATATATATATATATATATATATATATATATATATATATATATATATATATATATATATATATATATATATATATATATATATATATATATATATATATATATATATATATATATATATACATATATATATATATATATATATATATATATATATATATATATATATATATATATATATATATATATATATATATATATATATATATATATATATATATTGAGACATAGAGAAAGCTGTCGCCTGCTCTTCAAAGTTTAAATATGGGTGACACTACTAATTTGAAGTAAAAATTTTGAAGAAAAACGCGCTGCAGGATGCTAAGGATCAACCTACTAATACCGGCAATTGTCCAAACCAAGATTCCAAAAAGAGTCCAAACCAAGAAAGCCACTCAAGAGTAACAAGATAGTCTATGAAAATAGCTCTGGTGCACCAGCGAAACTATTTCTTATGTAGGCAGCGTTCGAATTTATACCGGCATTACACTTGTTACAACTTTCGAAAAAAAGTTAAAATTTATGAAGGGTACGTGTTCTTCATAAATTTCAGTCATTTTTCCGCTAGAAAAGGAATGTAATTTAAACGATGAGAATATGTAAGTCTGGGAATTCTTGTTTCTTACAGTTTCAACTCATTTGTTAAACCAAACGACACACGAATAACTTTTTTATTACCAAAAATAATTGGTCTTTATACTACACATCAAAATTTAGTACATAGCAATAAAACTTGGTGTTCTACTTAACGAACTTCTATATACATATATTTTTAATACGTATATTAGGGGTTTCGCCCCCTAGTCAATAACTTGCCCATTAAGCTAAAGTTCGAATTTTGTTCCAATTCTATAAAAATGACCGCTTAATCACAAAGGCCATTAATTAGAACAAATAGCTCTTATGAAAGTACTAAAAAATTTTGGCTTAAAGAGCGAGGTATTGACTAAGGGGTGAACTCAATCATATACGTAATATTTTCTGTTCGTTTTAATTTTTGATGTTGCTCCTTACTTTCAGTTGAAAAACTTGTTTTTTTATTAATTTTCACTTAATTTTATTACTTAATGTAAATTGTTTGGTATAGTTGTCACTTAATGTCAAATTAAAAAAAAACAAGTTTTTTTAAATGAAAGTAAGGAGCAACATTAAAACTTAAAACGAACAGAAATTATTCCGTATATAAAGGGTATATGAAAGGGTATATGAAAAGGTTATCCCAGTAATGGGTTAAATTGCATGGTGATGCAGAACACCATCGCAGGAGGATCCTCTATAGGAGGACAACTGCGGCGGGGCGTAAGATTCAGGTCTATGGACAACGGCCTCTGCAAAGGGCTGCCTCGACCCTTTGGGGGTACCTGCAAGACTGGGGACCTTGCGGTCAACTCTATTCCTAGTTGAGGAGGGGCACCCCTCGAGTAAATTATAGCCTAGTAAACGTTACAGCATTCGCAAGGGATTCTGACTAATGGATAATTCTTCTGGGCTTGGTATGTTTTGACGGGCGTTTTCGGGATGAAAAACCTTTTCCTAGCTAGTTTATCTATTATGGGCTGCCTCCCCGTAGTAGCATGATATTTGTAGGCATGAATATATAATGAGTTGGAGGTAATAGGCTTGGGATTGTCTGTGCAGGATTTCGACTCTTGTTGATAGAAGAGCATCGCCAAGTGCTGAAAACCTTATTGTGATCAAGATGGGCCCAAGATTGCACAAAGCCCCCATTCATGGAGGTCCCAGGGACTTCTTGCTGTCCGGTTCTATGCCGGCTTAAGCACTTCGGTTTAGACTTGAGAAGATATTTGATCCCCGTCCTGCACTGGTATCCGGGATCATTGCTTATCCTGAGGTGAAAATAATTTCAATCATTTAAAGAACATGAAAATTGGAACTTGGAATGTTACAACGTTAAAAAATGACTCTCGTATCGACATTTTGATTGACGAATTCAGCCGATTCGAACTGTATTTATTAGGAGTTTCAGAAACTCATATCCCAGGGGTAGGAATTATGAAATTAGGTGATATTGAATTTGTTTACTCACGTAGGAAAGATAGGGTATATAGACAAGGAGTAGAGCTCATGATGAATAAGGAAGCTGCTAAGTCTTGTTTAGGCTGGGAAGGTATTATTAATAGAAAACTAAATGCTCATTTTATGACAAAAAGTTAAGAGCATAAGTTATAGTTGTGTATGCCTCTGTAGAACCGACTGACGGAGATACTAGTGACTCAGATGAATTTTACTTACAGTTACAGAAGCAAATAGACAAGGTTCCAGATAGAAATATGATTTTTTTACTGGGAGATTTTAACACCCAGGTTGGTAGAAATAGGGATAGATGGTACCCTAGCCTAGATAAATTTGGTGTAGGATAAGAAAACAGTAATGGATATAGACTTTTGCAACTTTGTAGGTATAACAATCTAGTTGTAACCAATACGGTGTTTGGTCATAAAATGCCTCATAAGTTAACATGGCATTCACGTGATGGTAAGACACCAAACCTTATTGATTATGTATTATTGTAAACCGAAGACTAGCAGGATCAATACAAGCTGAAGCTTGTAATTTAAAGCTGAAGTATCGGAAGGGTAACTACCTTCCGTGAAGTTATGATGTTGGTAGACTCCAGGATAGTAATTTGAGAGAAACTTTCCAGGAACAGTTGAATACCAAACTTCCAAGTTTAAAATTTTATAATGTGGAAGATGGTTGGAATAATTTTAGAAAAATAATTTGTGAAGTGGCTGAAGGTGTCTTAGAAAAGAAAGCTAGAACTGCAGCTAAGAATATCAGTGAAAAGGCTTTATTAGGTAGACGATGTGTCGACCTAATTTTCACTCTTAGATTAATAATTGAGAAGTGCCTGAGTTTTCAAACACCTTTGGTCCTCAGTTTTATATTTATGAGCAAGCGTTCGATTCTAGTGATAGAAGGGCTTTAGAAAAGGTTTTATCCTTGTATGGTATACCAGACAAATACATTAAAGTGATTAGTTCTATGTACGAGAATAACACTGCTTCGGTTGAGGTAGGAAATGAGGTAAGCGGCTGGTTTTGTATTGAATCAGGAGTTGAGCAGGGTTGTGTTCTATCCCCCTTTATATGGATTATTTTGATAGACTTTGTCTTAAGGAGCACAGGAAAGGCAATGGGAGACCACGGAATCGAATGGGAAAGAAGAAGTCTTCTGGACTTGGACTATGCTGATGATCTAAGAATCTTAGAGGAAAGTGTGAGCAAAATAAATGAAATTTTTGAGGTTTTGCGAGTTCAGGGTGCTAGAATAGGTTTGAAAATTAATGTTAAGTAGACTAAGTCACTAAGGCTAGGAATAAGTGAAGATGAAACGTGACATTGGGTAGTGAAAAGATTGATCAGGTGGGCTATTGAAAAGATTGATCAGGTGAAAAGATTGATCAGGTGAAAAGATTGATCAGCTTCACTTACCTTGGTAGTATTTTTAGTAAAGATGCTTGGAGCAGTGAAAATGTCAAAAGTAGAATAGCCAAGGCTCAGGGTTTTTTTTTCACAGTTAAAAAAAGTTTGGAAAAATAGGAAGATAAGTATGCAAACCAAGATTAGAATATTAGAAGGTACTGTGGTGACAGTGGTCAAATATGGCTCTGAAGCATGGGCACTCCGAAAAGCGGATGAAGATTTGCTATATGTTTTCCAGAGAAATTGGTTAAGGATTGTTCTGGGTATCCGGCTGACTGACCGTATTTCAAACAATAGGCTATACAAAAAATGTGGTTCAATACCGCTCTCTAGGGCTATAATGAAAGAAAGGCTGAGATGGTTAGGGCAAGTTTTGCAGATGAAGGATGACAGATTGCCGAAGGTTTTTCTTTTCGGCCAACTGTCTAGGGCTAAACTGAAAGCAGGCCGTCCGCGTCTGGGTTGGGAGGACGTCATAAAGAAAGATTTAAAGGATATGGGAACTTCATGGGCGGGCGTAAAAAGGGAGGCCTTGAATAGATTGGGATGGCGGAGGAGCGTGCATAGCTGTGTTGGCCTCAGGCGGCTTGTTTCTGCGGTGAGTTGTTAGTAATAGTAGTAGTAGCAGTATGAAAGGGGCTGTCCCCTCCTCATCGCCTCGCTCTTTACGCAAAATTTTTTTATTGATTTAAAAAATAGAGTTGTGAGAAAGAGTCTAACTTTAGCGTAAATAGCGAGGCTTTGAGGAGGGGCAACCCCCTTCATATACGGAATAATTTATGTTCGTTTTAAGTTTTAATGTTGCTCCTTACTTTTAGTTAAAAAAAACTTGTTTTTTTGTTTAATTTTTGAAAGTTTTTGAATTAATGGAGGTTTTGATTTTAGCTCACCGTACATGAACATTTAAAAAAATTGCATATTGATTTTACTTTTATTTGGTTAAATGACTTTCTCGAAAGTTGTTTAATTTTATTTACGAACGGTTTTATTAGTAATACAAACGTAAATAATACGTTAAATAAAACGTTAATTAGTAAATAGAAAATTAAAAATATTGGAATATTGGACTGTCCCTGGCTATGATATTTAGATTATGTGATAACCGATCAAAATAGGAAGATTATTTTAAATCCGTGGTTGAACTTTTGTCACCAGATCCATGCTTGAAGGGGCGAAATTTGATCTGATTATGTAAACAGCTGTGAGTTTTTTTTATCACGGTACTATTATCAGTGCTGAAAAGTGTTTGTATAAGGAACTGAATATTCAGAGTTGATGTGTGAAACATGCGAAGGATGAAGATAATGCATTTGACATATATAAACAGTTAAATCAAGCGGTAAAGGATAATCTACTTATTCCCACTCTTCTGATCTTCTCAGCTTCTGAAACCACAACAATCAGGAAGGCAGTCTTGGCTACTATAGTCTCAAAACTCAATGAACTCTTCCAAAGAATTGACGACTTTTTAGAGAATGCGATTATTCGGGCCCATTTTGGCCAGCTAGAATTGATACCAACGTAACAACTGCCCCAGCTCCTACATTTGCCATTGTACTAATGAACTTTCTTACAAACCTGACCTCACCTAATGCTCGTAAGGACTTTGTCGATAAACTTTGCCAAGTGGCCTCAGGTGAAATAATTAAACTTAAGAAATCGGCAACGGAATTGAAAATTGTTGTTAAGTCAAACTGTGCAGCAAACGAAATTGCCCAGAATGCTATGAAAAGTACCTCAGGTATCTCGGTGAGTGTGAAATACCCACTGTTTATAGGAGTCCTGGAAGGCATACCTACAAAAACGATGAGAATCAAGTCATAACTCTTGTACGAAAATGCGTGAAAGTTTCACTGTGCAGAAAGTCCAGTGTGTTCAAGCTCTACTTTGAGTCGAAACAAAACCTGGATCAGTTCGTGAAAGTGTCTGTGAGAGTTGGCTACGAAAACCTTTCTGCAAAAGCAGTTGTATATCTCCTATAAGTGTTGTTTTTCATGTCATAAAACTGGGTATCTAGCCTTGCAGTGCTCCAATCCAGCCCTCTGCTATCGCTGTGGATCATGCAATCTCACCTCTAACAGTACCTCTCCTTGTTCGGAAAAAAAGTTCGTTCTAGAATGTGAAGTTGTTGGTCATACTTGTTACAGAGTATAATAACAACAGTCAACTAGCAAAGCCCACTGTATTATATGGATCTGTCTACTACTGCGCAAGCTGTACTTTCGTGGATAATTAATAGTGGACTTTTAGTCAAACTTCCTATGATAAAAGGTTAGATTTCGAACTGTGACGTTAAACGTCTATCTCCCGATATATTACCGCAATGACCAATCAAAATTTTTATCTACTTCTGCATGTGAGAAACTAGGGTATTGCCTTTCAAAGATTCTCCTGTTAGATAAGTGTTTGACTATGATAGGAGATTTTAATTGTAATTTAAGTGATGTCTGTTTATTGCATACTTCTATTTTGTCTGGTATTTCTTATGATTCGTAAAATATAAGATAATAATGTAAGATCTTGATTATATTTACACACACCATGCAAGATACGTGTCGAACCTTAACCATGCAGTTTTTCCTGTAAATCTAAAGTATCACCTGTTCATGACATTACTGACTTCCAACTATCAGACCACCTTCCAATATCTGCATCTAGTTCTTGTCTTTCTGCTCAGTCTACTCCCACCTATAAGCCACATCAGCCTCAGGCCCAATTTTACAAAGATTGGAAAAACATCCAAGGTGATATTTTCGCAACAGTTACTAATTCTGTCCTACACAAAATTCATGTTCCGTTCCAGCTGCTCATAAGAAATCCGCAAGCTGATGCGAATGAAATTAGGGTGGTGCTAGATATCTATCTTGCACAAATTTGCCCTGCCATGTGATGCACAGAAAAGCCACTGTACCTCTTAAACATATACATTGGGGTATAACGAAACATTGGTCAAGTAATACGAGCCTAGTTGAAGCTTGGAAAAAATCCAAATTTTGGTTTCATCTGTGGCTCCAGTGTGACCATCCCCGCTCTGGTTGGTTTCTGACATTCCTCTGTCTACCAAAAAAGTTTGTAAGAGAAATGTCTATCAACATGAGCCAGAAAGTTGAAGAGACATCCCAGTAAGCTTCTATTTCCCAACCTTCCTCTGGATAAATGTATCAAGAGATCTTTCTACCGTCCGCCTATCACCTCAAGATATTTCTGATTACGAGTGGAATTCATACTTCTCTACTTAATTCTTCCCACCAGATGCCACCTTAAAGTCCAAATATGAAGATAAGCTTGATACATTACATCACCCTTGGGAAAAAACAACGAATAAACACGCATCTATGATCTATCCTCTTTCAAAAAATAAAAAATTCCACGTTTTTGCAAATAGAAGCTTGACACCTTTACAGTAGGTTTATCATATACGCTTAATCTGATGGTGTGATTTTCAATAAGATTCTATGACTTTTAAGGGTAGTTTTAAACTTTTTATGAAAATAAGACAAATATTCTCGGTCTCGGAACTTTTGATGGTAAAACTAAGCTTAATGAAACTTAAATAATTTAAATCATCATAAATATACAATTCTTTTAATGTATCTATTGGTATCAATAGATAGATTGGTATAAATAGAATTGGTATTGGTGTTCTGTTTGTTAGAGCTTCGGTTACTATTGAGCTGGGTCGTTTCTTACTTACAGTTTGTTACCACGAACTGTTTGATTTCGGACGGCAGGCTTAATAGTTTCTTTAATTGATTTCCAATGGGTATTCTCATGTAAATAAGATTTTAGAGAGAGGGATAAAAATTTCAGCCAGTTTCGGGGATTTATCAGAAAATCGTCTGAGGTTTAAACCGACAGCTACAGTTTTATCCAAATTAAAACTTAAACTAATCTGCAGACATTCTTGTTCTAACTTCGAGAATGTGCTCTCACTACCAGAGAAAGTGCGACTCAGATTCAGGATTTCATCAAAATATGTAAATAATGAAACGTCTTAACTGCGGTAAATAAAGGCGGACTCAATAGAACTTTTGGCTGGAATGACTGACTTATTAAAAAGTACGAATGAAGTAAGAACTCCTTGTCTAGCACCCGTTAACACATTAAAAAGCCCTGAACTGCACTTCATTTTGGCATGAAGATGTTTATGTATAATAGATCTAATGCCAAACTGCCAAGCCATGACAAAGCAAAAAAAGAATCTGAAAGTTAAAAACGGGCTTATGGTCAGTAAATGAAACTAAGAGAACACAACTCAAACGATATTTAGCCCTTTTAAAACGCTGCGTCTTCAGCGTAGAACAAGGAAAAATAGGATATAAAACTAATATAATAAAGATAAAATATGTATATATATATATATATATATATATATATATATATATATATATATATATATATATATATATATATATATATATATATATATATATATATATATATATATATATATATATATATATATATGTGCGCGTGTGCGCGCGTGTGTGTGTGTGTGTGTGTGTGTGTGTGTGTGTGTGTGTGTGTGTGTATATATATATATAGACAAACAAAAAGCTAGGTTCATTTAGGTTCACCTAGCATGGCGTGTTATGCTAAATGAACCTAATATATATATATATATATATATATATATATATATATATATATATATATACAAACAAAAAAGCTAGGTTCATTTATGTTCACCTAGCATGGCGTGTTATGCTAAATGAACCTAAATGAATCTAACTTTTTGATTGTCTTTCTCACTGTTCCTTTATGTCCGAGCGGGTGTGCTGCCAAATATAAGTAAAGATGAATATAGATGGCAGAACTTGAAACGTGACTGGTGAATTTAGAATCACTGCAGGTACCAGGGTGACAGGTTGGGTGTGGTTACCCTGGGTGTGGTAATCTGGGAGCACTAGGGTTGTTTTTTTCCGCATTATTCATTTTCAAATGACGCTCACACTGCTAATTACGAACGAATTTTTTTAGCTGAGTATGTTCTATGCTATAGATTTTTTTCAAAAAGCATTATTTTATCATTTCCCTTATATGGCTGACGTAACACCAATCAAAATTTGACATTATTAATTTCACTGTATGTATACCCCAATACTAAGTAACATTTTGCAAATGTTTCAAACTCTCTTTGTCTATGAAACTGGACTGGTGTTTTTTTTGTCCCAGTGCCTGTCTTTGTATGATTGTATGTCTGAATCTATGTACTTGTATGTGTTTGTGTCTCTAAAACTCTCTTTGCTTGTTTTTCTGGGTGGGTGTTTGCTTGTCCCGCTTCCTGTCTTTGTCAGTTTGTATGTCAGAATCTATATATTTGAATGTGTTTTTGTCTCTTTCACTCTCTTTGGCTTTGTGTCTGGGTGGGTGGTTGCTTGTCCCAGTACCTGTATTTGTCTGTTTGTATTTCTGAATGTATGTGTTTTTATCCTTTTTTGTCTGTCACTCTCTTTATCTGTGTGTCTGAGTTTGTGTTTTCTCGTCCCAGTGACTTTCTTTGCATGTTTGTGTGTCTGTATCTATGTATTTGTATGTGTTTTTGTATTTCTCACTGTCTTTATCTAAGTGTCTGGGCAGGTGTTTGCCTGTCCCAGTGTTTGTTTTTGTCAGTTTGTATGTCAATTTATTTACTTGTATGTGTTTTGTCTTTTTACTCTCTTTGCCTGTTTGTCAGGGTGGGTGTTCGCTTGCCCCAGTGACTGTTTTTGTCAGTTTGTATGTCTGAATTTATATATATATATATATATATATATATATATATATATATATATATATATATATATATATATATATATATATATATATATATATATATGAATGAATGAATGAATTTTATTAATAACCTGTCTTACAATAAACAGAAAAAGACAGAGCACAAACAAGAAAAGAAAGAAAAAGCAAAAACTGGCAAGAAAAACAATTACAAACAGAAAGAACTACATAATAACACAACTATTTGAGAAGGTGGGCCCACTCGTGGTCCAGGAGCTCTACTTTTTTCACGTATATATGTGTGTCTTTTTGTCTCTCTCACTGTCTTTGCCTGTGTGTCTGGGTGGTATTTTCTTGTGGCACTGCCTGTTCTTGTCAGTTTGTATGTCCGAATCTATATATATGTATGTGCTTTTATCTTTCTCACTCTCTTTGTCTGTGTGTTTTGGCGGGTCTTTTTTTGTCCCAGGGCCTGTCTTTCTCGGTTTGTATGTCTGAATCTATATATTTGTATGTGTTTTGGTCTCTCTCACTCTCTTAGCATGTGTGTCTGGGTGGGTTATTGCTTGTTCCACTATCTGTCTTAATCGGTTTGGATGTCTGAATCTATGTATTTGTATGTGCTTTTGTTTCTCTCACTCTCTTTGCCTGTGTGTCTGGGCTGGCATTTGCTTTTCTCAGGGTCTGTCTTTGTCCATTTGAATGTCTGAATCTATGTGTTTCTATTCGTTTTTTCTCTCAGTCTCTTTATCTGTGTGTCTTGGTTGGTATTTGAAAGAAGAAAAAATAGTTTAATGCTTCAAATATTGCATATTAAAACAGGCAGCTAAAATGCATTAAATCATTAAAATCAAAGCAGTAAATTTTTTCGTCTTCACCCGTTGGAAGTCTTCTATGACGTAGCATTGGACGGACAAAATATAAAGTTTGGTTGGGCTCCACCCAACAAGTCGTTTTCTAGGGGGGCAATTGGTTTTTGTTGACTTTTCGCACAGGAAGGAGTGAATTTCGTCGTCTTTGCCCGACAAAGTCTTGTATGACATAGCATTGGACCGACAAAATATTAAGTTTTGTAGGGCTCTACCCGACAAATCATGTTCTACGGGAACCAATTGGTTTCTGTCGACGTTTTGCAGACGAAGCAGTAAATTTCATCATCTTTTCCCGACAGAAGTCTTTAATGACATAGTATTCGACCGACAAAATATTAACTTTTGTAGGGCTCCACCCGACAAGTCATTTTCTACGTGGCCAATCGGTTTTCTCTCGACTTCCCACAGATGAATTAGTAGATTTCGTCGTCTTTACCCTACGGAAGTCTATTGTGACATAGTATTGGACCAAAAAAAACACCAAGTTTTATAGGGTTCCGCTCGACAAATTTTTTTCTAGGGGGCCAGTGGTCTTCTGTAAACTTTGCTTACATGAAGTAGTAAGTTTCGTCAGGCAAAGCCCGGCGAAAACCCTTCCAGAAGCTTCACTTTGCGCAAAAAGATAGTAACTATTGCCGGGTTTCGCCCGACGAAAGTCCTTACTAAGGACCTTTAGGGGGAATCCCCCTTCCCCCCTCCCTAGAAATGCCCCTGGGTGTCATCTGCGTTTCATTTTCCAGTAGAAGCTACCGTTTTCTTTATAGATGGTGCCCTAGATTCGACTTTGCACAAAGATTTAGTAAAAGGCATTGCTTTATAGATGCAAAAAAATTTTGCTCGATTTTTCTGTTTACTGCTAGATGCTGCCGCGCGGAACCAAATTTTTGAACAAGCATAGCAACCAGTTCTTTGGATCAGGAATGGAGACAAACATATCCGGCGATTCCTTAGCCAATTTGCAATTTATTAGTATAGTAAACAAACAGATATATCACTTACCTATAATAAGAAAATAAATGCAAGTTTCTTCTACAATGAGAGTAAAATTATAAAAATTGTTTAAAAGATTTACTAGAGGCAGCTGAAAATTACTCTTCATCTGATTATTCCTGAATTATTGTCAAGATTTGAAGAAAAAAGAGAATATAAAAGGTTGATTAATAGAAAAAAGTGGCAGAAGCATAGAGAAAAACAGAAAGAACTGGAGTAATCTTTTAATTTACTTAATACAAAAGATTTCTGGTCAAAAATAAAATCAAATGATATTAAAGAATAGCCCTAACAGATATCCCAGCGGCCAAAACTTGGTCAAACTACTTAGAAAATATAGAAGGGGAATGTATAGAATTAAGTCAATAAATTGGAGCGATTTTGTGCTGTTCCCTATGAGAGAAAAGGATTATGATTTGGAAAGAGATTAGTAAAGTTGAAATTAAGAAAGAAGAAGATTAGTGAGAAGAAATTAGGAAAGTTGTCAGGAATACGAAAGGAAGGTCTGGACCCAGAATAGATGGAATACCAGCAATTTTGATAAAGAGGTCACTTAGTATGACATTGCCTGTGTTGGTTTACATATTTAATGAAGTTATTAATAATGAGGTATGGCCTTCTATTTAAAGGACATCGATGTTAGTACCTATATTTAAAGGGGGGAGTCCGAAGGATCATGAGAGTTATAGGCTGATAACATTAACTCCTATATTTAGCAAAATCTTAGAATAATTTTTAGATAGTCGGTTAAATGATTGGCTAGAGGGTTTTGTAGCTATGAATGAAGAACAGGGAGGTTTTAGATAAGATTATAGTACTAAGAATGGAGTGATTATTTGAAGTGGATTAATTGAAAAGTATGAACCAGGGAAAAATAAGGCATATGTTGCAGTTTTTGACTTAAAAAAGCGTTTCATAATGTTAATAGTGTTCTGCTTAACAAAAACTAGAGGACGTGGGGCTACGTTCCTGTTTCATTCGTTTGGCTATAAATAGTATTTTGAAACTAGTGCAATAGTAAGAGTACATTGGTCTGGTCTTTCAAAGCATTCTATAGTTAAGAAAGGAGTAAAGCGGGGAAGCGCCTTGTCACCTCGAATTTTTGTCTTCTTATTAATGACATTGTTGAATTTTGGCAAAAAATGGGCTCCAACAATGAGATTAGGTAATAAAACTTCTCAGTGTTGTTCTTTCCGGATAACCCTGTTCTAGCGGTGAATTCGGCAAAGGATTTACAGAAGCTTCTGGATTTAACAGATGATTATCTAAAGATGAGCTCCTTAATAAAGTGAGCGTTATAGCAGAGAAAGTTGGCCTAAACATCAACATAGACAAGACTAAATCAATGGCAACATCAGGCTCGCCAGTCGAACTCCTCCACAAAAAACGTAGAGTCGAACAAGTCCGTGAATTTAAATACCATGGAAGCTGGGTCAATTACACATGAAAAATGCAAAATGAGGTCAAGAGAAGAATTGGCATGGCAAACGCTGCTTTCAACAAACTTAAGCCATTATGGAAATCAAAGAAGTGCTCGCTTGCACTAAAGCTGCGACTTCTTAATAGCAATGTTTTGTCCGTGTTCTTGTATGCCAGTGAGTGCTGGAAACTAGATGTTGGACAGAGAAAAGACTCATAGCTTTCAAAAATATGTGCTTGAGACGCGTGCTGAATATCGGTTGGCGTCAAAGAGTTAACAACATTCAGGTCCCCAGAAGAACTGGCCAGCCGCTTATTACCGAAGTGATTAAGAAGAAAAGATGGAGCTATCGTGGACACGTCCTTCGGATGGAGGACTCAAAAATCCCGAACCAGGTTCAACATTGGCAGCCGTGTGAGCGTCGACAGAGGGAGCAGGAGGGACCTAATATCTCCGAGGGGGACATAATTTATGCAAATTTTTATGGTTTTTGTCACTGAGAATGAAAAAACAGGATTTTTCTCACTTTCATGTATTTTCATGGTTTATTGATTCTAATGGGGTCAATGACACCTCTTTCAAGGTCAATTGATTTGTTGTTGTTCGTCCAAGTGTATTGTCTCCGGAGTGAAGTTTGCACATGCGCATTAACGGGAAAGGATATATTGATCTGGGACAAGAAAGAGAAGTGGATTTCTGAGAACTTGATGGCGTAATCGACTAGGACAAGAGGGAGAGGATTTCCGAGAAATTGATTACATAAAAGAAGGGGACAGAATTTCTGATAAATTGATTTGCATAATCGAGGGGAATTATTGATCCACGAAAGGAGAATTAAGAAACAAATATGGCTTCTCCGATCTTTAGTTCAGAGAGATAAATTGATATTATATCAAAACCATAATAGTGTAGCTAGGAACATCTTACAGATGAAGAGATTAACGCGGGAAAGGGTTTCCTAGGACTTTTAAATGTGACAGCGCAGGGATGCCAAAACAAAAGGAACACACAAAAATTACTTTTAGGGGATTATTTGGGCGAAACCGTTTGAAACTTTTTAGAAGATGATTTAGGCGAAACAGTTTGAGACATTTTAGAAGATGATTTTAGAAGATGATTTAGAAGATGATTTAGGGTGAAACTCTGTGGTCGTTATAATACACAAGTTCCATTTGAACAGTGTCGTGAGGCCCTCTACCCCAACCCAAAAAGGCCCCCCGGCCCCCAAAGGCCCCCAGGCCCCCAAAGAGCCTCCCTCCCTGCCCCCTCCCCTTATTCCCACCCTCTCCCTCCACATCACTCCTCCTCCTCCCCTTATCCCCCTCCCCCCTTCCCCTCTCCTCCCCCAATTTTTTTAAAATACTTTTTTTTGAATTTTTTTAACATGGCGTTTTTTCAACTTTTTTTTACGTATCTTAAAATGGCATGAAATATGCTTACGGCTCTACCAATCGTACTCTGTGCTTGTTCATAGACACGACGCGGCTTTCCCACTGGTACTCTATGGCAGGTTATCGACACTATCTGGTTTATTGCATGTATTAAATCAGTATTTTTTACTCAGTGGAAGGATAAACACATAATTCATATCTGTAAAAAAGTTAAGATGAATTATTCGACAAAAGTATGTGCACATGATAAAATCATCGTCGCGTTGAATGCTGACAAGGAGAAATACCTGAACTATGAAACGAGTACAAGTGGTAACACTATTGGAAATGTATGCGTGCGTTGTCATGACAGCGAGAAGTTAGATTTCTTTGGAGTACCCAAGAATTTCAATCGTGTAAACGTTGGATATGCGAGAGTAACATTACCAGAGAAATTAGTGCTCAAAGAGAATGCAAACATAAAAATAAATGTCAATGATCAGGGACAACTTCTTGCTACTGTTGCTGGTAACACATTACCTGTTGATACATCCTATCGTAATC
Organism: Artemia sp. Qi Xiang Cuo; assembly: GCF_049724085.1. NCBI lineage: Eukaryota > Metazoa > Arthropoda > Branchiopoda > Anostraca > Artemiidae > Artemia > Artemia sp. Qi Xiang Cuo. The sequence continues at coordinate 87,904,549 of NC_142797.1, forward strand.
TTTCCGGTATTAGCATTTTAAAGAAGACAAGAAGAAGACAAGCATACTCTTGCACTAATGTCATTAATCATATCTTGTCAATGAGCCAAAACTGTTATCTATGTAAAAATAATGTGACAATAGAAAGTGAAATCGCAGGCAGAATAAAAAGGACATTAGCAGACAATATCATCAATGAATATAAAGATGAATTGACGGAAAGTGAAGCGCAAGTGTACTAATAATGTATAATAATGTATTTAACATATTTTTATATTAATATTCTACATGTCACTATTTCATTAAAAATATCTTATGCAGTACTTTGTTAAGTGTTCATTATTTTTAGGGTATGCTAGAACGTCAAACGTTCAGAATATCTATTAAAAAGGTCAGAGATGTAAGAAAAGGAATTTTTAGAGATAAATGTTGGGACCTTTGGCCCCTTTTGTTTCAGAAAAATGCCTATTTATAAATTTAACTTCATTTATGTTCAACATCTAAAACCCCAGGAAAGCTTTTATTACGATGTCTGAAGAATCCACTAATTAGCGAGTGGTTGAAAAAGCCAGTTGAGAGATGACTCATACAGCTTAAATTTAGAGTTTGAAAAGCTTTAAAGGATGCTGGGAGTCTGATTTGATTCGGCCATTCATCACCTTTGGTCAGAAGTGCGCGCGCAAGCGCACGTCTTGAAGTGTATTCGTGAAGTGTAAAATTTTTGTCTTTAGTTCCATTTTGGAGTTCTTATACAGTGTGACTTGAATACAGTAGGACTTTTTTATACTATGTACTCTTTTAACTTTTCAGCCTAGGTCGAGTCTAAAGAGATAGTTAGAAATCTTATCGGTAAACCTTGGCTTTTAAACGTGGCCTTGGACCATTCGATCGCGCTAGTATATAAGGAACCGTTGGAGTAACCGCGGAAATCCCACTATTTTTGGCCGACGAGGGATCTCCCCCTCCAGTAAGTGACATAGCAACCCCTTTGCGCCATTTTTGCCTTTAAAAGTGGTGACCCCCGTATGTTAATCCTCCAATAAGTGGTGCCAGCGGTACATAGACATCCAATAAGTGGTGGCAGCAAGAAAAAGAGCTATCTTCAACACTGGTAGTAAAAGAATTATGCATTTACAAAGATACGGGTTAATTTGGCCTAGAAAGTAGCCTGTTGTGGTAACATATAAAAAGACAAAAATACGCAATTCATTAATAGAATTGTGAAGGTCTATAATGGGCTGTGTGCCTTGTTAGACAAATATAAAAAAGAATAACGTGAAATTAATGAGTTGAGTTTGCAGAGGGAAAATCTCCGTATTTAAAAGTATTACAGGGTTTAAGGACAGATAAGAAAACGTTGAAAGTTGAGTTATTATTTGAGTGAATTGGCGGACTTAGATATAATCTTCAGTGACGAAGGTTATAAGAGTATTGAGGACGGCAAATTAGGAGAATTTATCAGTTTGTGCGCACATTGGACAAGGAAGGTGAGAGGCACCTTTCCTATTGAGTAATCTGCCCAGGAGGAGATTATATTTGGAATACGAGTATCCAGGGAGGATATGTGATTTGTTTTACAGGGTAGTTCCCCTGCTTGAGTTTACTCCAGCTAATTCTCTAGTGGAATATTCGTGCGGTTTTTCTGTTTATTTTCTCGCCCAACCCTTGTTAATTCGTTTTTTGGAGATATATTTCACTCGCGTAAAACTGCTTGTTTTGATATCCTCAATCAAGTCTAGACATTTGTCTAGAAAATCAAGTCTTGAAAAATTGTTGAACTTACCTGTTATTGACTAACTGAATAAGAGATAATATAATCAGAGAGAAGTATACGTGGTAAAATGAGAGGGTACGAAATGAACAAGGAAGAAATAATATGTGAAAAAACAAGACGAATTCATCCTTCAGAGGCTGTGCCAAATGAAGGGGAATTGCGGGATAGAGATAGTACAGATATGGAAAAAATGAATTCAGAAAATGAATTAAGAAGAGATAATGACACATGGAATTTTGAAAGAATGTCGAGCAGAGATAAGATTAACTCAAACAGAAAAGGGTGAGTGAAGCCCATAGAATAAAAGAGAGAGAGATAGAAAAGAAAGGGAGAAAGATATGAGACAACGTATATTAAATTTCATAGAGAAAGAGAGGATAGCCAGATAGGTGGACGAAAGAAAGCACCAAAAATATATGAAAAAATTACAGGATGAGATAGATCAAATTGAAAAAGATAGTCAAGCCAAGGAAATACTTCATCAGGCCCGTATGGACAAAATTGCAAAAGATAGACAAGAAAGAGATAAAGAGAGGATAGCTAGAGAGCAGAGAGAAGAGAATATTAGGATAGATAGAGAACGAAAGGAAGAGGCTGATAAGAATAGCCAGAGAACGAATGGAAGAGGCTGATAGAATAGCCAGAGAAGGAAAAAAGGAGAATGATGAAATAGCTAGAGAGAAAGAAGAAAGACATGACCAAGAGTTTGAAAGAACCATGATAGGTCTAATAGAAGCCCGCTTGGGAATTCCAGAAAGTGAGATTTTATCACAACTAACTACTAGGGTTTCAGATAGCTATAATAATTTGTCTAAGAATCAATCGCGAGAAAATGAAAATTACCAAACATTAAACACTTTTACGAGACAATATACAACTCCGTTAACTACGGGGGGAGGTGGACCGGTCCATGACACAAATTGGGAGGCTGCGCCGCCCTATCGGAAAAAAGAAATGCTTAATAGTCAAAATGATGATAATCTGGTAAAAATTGATTTCCTCGGAGCCTTTTTCTAAAAATTACCATAATAAAGATGAGAAAGTAATCTATAAAAGAACGAATTGGGCTATAGCACATAATCAAGGAAATATTGACGAGTTTGTGAGATCACATAAAATAGAAGGAAAATTGACCGAAATGGTAATTGACTCAGGGAGTGAGCAATATATATGTATATATATATATATATATATATATATATATATATATATATATATATATATATATATATATATATATATATATATATATATATATATATATATATATATATATATATATATACACACACACACACACACACACACACACATATATATATATATATATATATATATATATATATATATATATATATATATATATATATATATATATATATATATATATATATATATATATATATATATATATATATGAATAGATAAATAAGTGTATTAAAGCCAAAGATACGTGACCATAAACACAAAAAGAGCACATATATAGTGAACTTGCATCAGCCGTGATCAACAAACACTTAAATGAAACATTCACTTAAAAACAAGTTTTTTACGACTGAAATCGAGAAACAGCAATAAAACTGAAAACTAACAGACAATAATCCATATATGTGGGAGAGAGGTACTTCCCTCTCGTCAGTCCTCTCTCTTTACGCTAAAATTTGACTTTTTGTCAAAATTCCTTAAGAAAGACTGCTTAAGCAAAAGAGACATTGAATTTTAATAAGAAATATTTAGTAATAATTTTAAGACAGCCCTCCTCTCCAATTTTTATTATTATCGGCTGAAAAAATTCCGTGTTTTAAAATTTAATTTAAGCTCAACACTTTAGTAGCAAAAGAGAAATGCAATGCAACTCCTCATTCAATACTCTTTGCAGATATATTAATCACTACCGCTCTTTTATAAAAGAACAATAATAAGAATTATATTGGAAATTACGTTACCTTGGTTTCTAATTGCCCCCACTTATGAATTAACTTGGAATTAAACCCCTCATTTTAAACTTATTCATTTTATTTTCCGAATCTGATATAAATTGGAAATAAGTTAAGCTTTACTTGTTTTATTTAACAAAATTTCCCGATACCTTGCTATTCTAATAATAAACTGAGGAGACGTACTATTTAAGACAGCTTTTCAGAAATGGTAGGAAATCCTGCTTTGCTATCCCAAACAAACGGGATGTCGTGTTGCAACCAGAGACAGCGTGGTCAACAAAAATAGATGGACAAACCTATTCCTGCGATATTTTGATAAAATTGATTTGCCAGTATTTATTTGACAGCACTCTTGACTTGGTTCCGGTTTTGAAGTAGAGATCCCGGGCTTCCGAAGGTAGGTGATGGAGGAGAAGGATCTATAAATCAGTATCGTTTCCGAATACTGTGGTTACCATTTCCTTGGCCTCTTTAACACCTGCTAATGCAATCAGAAAGTCCGCATCTCTCTCTGCATGAAGGACAGTGAGGCCAGCTTGGGCAAGCTTCTTACCAACAGCTCGAATAATGTTCTGCTTAATGTTATGATTCCGCAAGAAGTCCTCCTTCTTTCCTTGCAGTTTCATACTTGGTGTGAAATCGAAGGTCGGACACTGGACACCTTTCATTCGTCTAACTAGGTGACATCTTTGGTAGACAGGCCTCAGGTGTAACCATAAGAGATGACGGAAGGATTTGAATACTTCTGTGTCATGAAAATAAAACGTAACTGTTTCAAATCTGTTCGAAAGTGTTTCCTCTTTTCCATGTATTATGATGGAGCAGCCATCCACCATTGATCACGTTTTTTTCCGGCTCTTTTGATAGGACATTCACAGGCTTTACCTTCACTTACTATTTACTTGCTTAAGTCCCATACATCCTCATGGGACGTCTTAGGGCCACTCCTTCCAGAATCTGATGAACTACGGCTCGACGTACTGTTCTGTCAAGTGTAGTTCCAGATAGTTTGGCAATGCTTTGTCGGTCAAAGTTTCGATCCACATTTTGCGCATTCTTCCCCGGGGTCAAAGTCCTTCAGTTGTTCCTTCAAGCGCGATCTTGGGCTGGCGTTCGGGATTCATTTGCTTTACATGGCCGAACCAGCACAGCTTCTGTTTTCAGATTTTGTTCAGGATAGTGTCTTGTGACTTCAGCCTTCTTCGGACTTCTTCGTTTGTCACATGGTCATTATATCTGATCTTGGCTATCTAGCTCAAACATCTCATTTCGAACGCAAGGAGGTTGCACTTGTTTTCAGCTATTAGTGTCCAGGTTTCACACTCAGGAAAACCTTAATTAAGCCACTTTGTAAGAAAGGTGATAAAAGTGAGTGTGATAATTATCGAGGCATTAGTCTGGTTTCTATAGGTAGTAAATTACTTATTAATATGATACTTTTTAGACTGGGAGATGCCGTAGACAGAATTTTAAGAAAAGAATAGTGTGGTTTTAGAAAAGGTAGAGGATGTGTCGACCAAATTTTCACTCTTAGGCTAATAATTGAGAAGTGCCTGAGTTTTCAAACACCTTTGTTCCTCAGTCTTATAGATTATGAGCAAGCGATCGATTCTGTTGATAGAAGAGCTCTACTGCTTTTGTAAAGGTTTTATCCTTGTATGGTATACCAAACAAATATATTAAAGTGATTAGTGTTATGTACGAGAATAAAAATGCTGCGGTTAAGGTAGGTAATGAGGTTAGCAGCTGGTTTTGTATTAAATCAGGAGTTAAGCAGGGTTGTATTCTATCCCCCTTTATAAGGATTATTTTGATGAACGTTGTTTTAAGGAGCGCAGGAAAGGCAATGGGATACCACGGAATCAAATGGGGAGGAAAAAGTCTCCTGGACTTGGATTATGCTGATGATTTAAGCATCCTAGATGAAAGTATGAGCAAAATGAATGAAGTTTTAGAGGTTTTGCAAGTTCAGGGTATCAGAATTGGTTTGATAATTAATATTAAGAAGACTAAGTCACTAAGGGTAGGAATAACTGAAGATGAAAAGGTGACGTTGGTTAATGAAAAGACTGATCACGTTGGCAGCTTCACTTACCTTGGTAGTATTATTAGTAAAGATGGTGGGAGCAGTGAAGATGTTAAAAGTAGAATAGCAAAGGCTCAGGGTGATTTTTCCCACTCAAAAAAAGTTTGGAAGGATAAAAAGATAAGTCTGCAAACCAAGACTAGAATATTAGAAGCTACAGAGATTACCATAGTCAAATATGATACTGAAGCATGGACGCTCCGAAAAGCTGATGAAGATTTGCTAGATGTTTTCAAGAGAAATTGCTTAAGGATTGATTCTGGGTACCCGGCTGACTGACCATACTTCAAACAATAGATTATACGAAAAAATGTGGCTCAATACCGCTCTCTAGGGCTATAATGTAAGAAAAGTGTAGGTGGCTAGGGAACGTTGTACGGATGAAGGATCACAGATTGCCGAATATTTTTCTGTTCGGCTAACTGGCTAGGGCTGGACGGAAAGCATGTCGTCTCCGTCTGGGGTGGGAGGACCCCATAAGGAAAGATTTAAAGGAAATGGGAACTTCATGGGTGGGTGTAAAAAGGGAGGCTTTGAATCGATTATGGTGGAGGAGAAGCATGCGTAGTTGTATTGGTCTCAGGTTGGCGCTGCGGTGAGTTGTTAGTAGTAGTAGTAGTAGTAGTTTAACACCCATACAGAGCAATGGGTACGATCAGACTGTTGTATAGCTGCATTTTCAGATGGTTCAAAAGGTGGCTAGATTTCCAGATCTTTGATAGTCTTTTGAAGTTAGAGCTGGCGAGATCGAAGTGGCGTTTAATGTCGACGACGTGGCAGGTGGCAGCCGTCAAAAGACTGACAAGGTAAAGAAATTTATCCACTGTTTCCACTTGTTCACTGTCTATTACTG
>NC_142797.1:87913680-87953157 GCF_049724085.1 Artemia sp. Qi Xiang Cuo
CACAAATTATTTTCACTGGCAGCATTTATCTCATCAATAAGTAGCACGACATAGTTATGCCACAAAAAGCTAAGTCATACCCATGCCTAACCATGACATGAAATGGACTACAAACTCCCTAAATTCAGATTCGTTGCTGTTTAATTCTAAATATTAATATTTTTAAATTGATTGGTTTGGTTATTTTGTTTAATTTTTCTGATTAAGGATTAAAGTGTTGGATTATGGTTAAAATTTGTGATAAAAGTTGAACATTTTCTTAAAATTTTCAATGAAAAATTTTGATTTTATACATAACTGAAGCTATTGTGACCTCTACAAAGGTGACCGCTTTGGTGTTTAAGTACATGGTACACTCTTTTTTAAATACATTGAAGCATCACGCATAAATAGGATAAGTAAAATATTACCATTTTGAATTGCTGAAATCAAAGCTCCTGGTTGCGCTTGCCAGCCGCCCTCCCTGAGAAATATTAAGACTCGTGATTTCCCGCCTCGTTTTTTCTGCCTCTGTCCCGGTAAGCAAGTGAAAGTAATACAAGGAAAAACAGAGCATTAGTGCCAGGGAACGTATAACTTCACGCATGAAACACAAAAGATTAAGTTGATAGAACACATGCGACAACGAACATCACAACAAATTCACCATTGAAAATGACGCACAACAAACTTTGCTATTATATGTCAATGGGTATGGTATGGACATACAGAATCACAACAAATTTAAAACTAAAGTTATGCATAGAAAAATATGCAGTTACAAGAAATATGACAATGAGCGCAATAAATTGAATAGGAAGTATTTGTAAACTAATTAAAATTACAATAGAATCCAGGAGGGTATTATTTTACTGCCACTCAAAAAAGAAACAAGTAAAACTAAGGCTAAGATTTTCGATTGCGTCCCATAAGACCAAGGCCAATTCCAGGGAGAGCAGATTAGGGTGTTTGACCCCCCCCCCCCGCCCCCCCAGAAAAATGTTTGTCCGACTCTCAAAAACGTCACAAAAATCAATATATTTTGTTAGCGTTATTAGATTTTTTTTTGCGTAGCTCCCCTCCCACAAAAAATCCTTTAGTAGAACCCCCACCCCTTGAAAAAAACTGGATAGAGCCCTGCATAAGACTACCGAAATACAATTAGTAATTCTGTGGAGGATTTATAATTTTGTGAATTTTTGATTCTGTAAAGAAGGAATTGAATTAACGCAAAAATGTCGCAATTCAAGTGAAAATATTAAATTGTCAACCCATGATTCAAAACTAAATAATTCCACAATAACAACAATTAATTCATGATTCAATAATAACATGCATACAGGCCCATTGGTTTCTTAGTGGCAGGGAAAGAGCAGAGTTCTGTCTCCCAGGAAGTAATATATTATAATTTAGATATATAGGATATATTATATAGTACAGGGAGACGGCGCCCTGACATTCAGTATGTGGTAGACTTGTACATATTTTGTTCTCTGATTACATTTAGCATAATCATTGTGTTATTAGTAGTGATAACCCTATAGCTCCACCATCAAGTTCATTTTGAATAAAATCCTCGCTTGTTTCATGAAACAATACAACTTGAGCAACACCATTGCTTATTTCCTCATTTTATCTCAAGCAAGATTGTATTTTGAATAAAATATTTGGTATTTTGAATAAAGAATTTGCTTATTTCCCAAAACAATATATTTTGAGCAACACCATTGAATATTTCCTCATTTTATTTAAAGTAACATAGTATTTCGAGTTAAATATTTGTTATTTTTATTAACACATTTGCTCATTTCATGAAACAATACGATTTGAGCCACACCATTGCCTATTTACTCATTTTACTTCAAGCGACATAGTATTTCTAATTAAATATTTGGTATTTTGAATAAAGCATTTGCTTATTTCATTAAAAATTACAATTGGTGCAACACCTTTACAGATTTCATTTATTTTATTTCAGGCAGCATAGTATTTCGAATAAAATATTAGGTATTCGAATAAAGCATTTTCTTATTTCATGAAACAATACAATTTGATCAACACCATTGCATATTTCCTCGTTTTATTTCAAGCAATATAGTATTTCAAATAAAATTTTTGGTACTTTTAATAAAGCATTTACTTACTTCATGAAACAATACAATTTGAGCCACACAATTGCATATTTCCTCATTTTATTTCAATCAACATAGTATTTTGAATAAAACATTTGTTTTTTTTCAATAAATCATTTGCTTGTTTCATGAAACAACACAACTTGAGCAACACCATTGTATATTTCCTCATTTTATCGCAAGCAAGATTTTTACTTTTAATAAAATATTTGGTGGTTTGAATAAAGCATTTGCTTATTTCATGAAAAAATACAATTTGAGCAACACCGTTGCATTATTCCTAATTTATTTCAAGCTACATGGTATTTTGAACAAAATGTTTGGAATTTTGAATTAGGTATTTGTTCATTTCATGAAACAATACAATACGAGCAACAACATTGCATACTTCCTAACTTTATTTCAAGCAATATAGTATTTCGAGTAAAATATTTGGTATTTTGAATAAAGCATTTTTTTATTTCAAGAAGCATTACAATTTGAGCAACTCCATTGCATAATTCCTAATTTTATTTCAAGCAATATGGTATTTTGAATAAAATATTGGGTATTGTGAATACTGCATTTGCTTATTTCATGAAACAATATAATTATTTCATTGAAATTTATTGCTTTTTTCATAAAATAAGAAAATGTATAATTCAAAATACCAAAGATTTTATTCGAAATACTATATTGCTTAAAATAAAATGAGGAAATATGCAATGGTGTTCCTCAAATTTCTTGTTTCGTGAAATAAGCAAATTCTTTATACAAAATACCAAAATTTTTATTCGATATACTATATTGCTTGAAATAAAATGAGGAAATATGCAATAGTTTTGCTTAAATTGTAATGTTTCAAGAAATAAGCAAATGATTTATTCAGAATACCAAATACTTTATTCGAAATACTATGTTGCTTAAAACAAAATGAGGAAATCTGCAATTCCTCAATTTGTATTGTTTCATCAAATAAGCAAATTCTTAATTGAAAATACCAAACATTTTATTCGAAACACTATGTTGCTTGAAATAAAATGAGGAAATATGCAATGGTGTTGCTCAAATTGTATTGTTTCATGAAATATTCGAATGCTTTATTCAAAGTACCAAACATTTTATTCGAAATACTAGGTTGCTTTAAATAAAACGAGGAAATCTGCAAAGCTGTTGCTCAAATTGTATTGTCTTATGAAATAAGCAAATGATTTATTCAAAATACCAAATATTTTATTCCAAATACTATGCTGCTTGAAACAAAATTAGGACATATACAACGGTGTTGCTCCAATTGTATTGCTTCAAGAAATAAGCAAATACTTTATTCAAAATGTCAAATATTTGATTCTAAATACTATTTTGATTCAAATAAAATGAGTAAATATGCAATGGTGTTACTGAAATTGTATTGTTTCATGTAATAAGCAAATGCTTTTTTCAATATACCAAATGTTGTATTCGAAATTATTTGTTCCTTGAAATAAAGTGAGGGAATATGCAATGGTGTTGCTCAAATTGTATTGTTTCAAGAAATAATCGAATGCTTTATTCAAAATACCAAATATTTTATTAGAAATACTATGTTCCTTGAAATAAAACGAGGAAATATGCAATGGTGTTGTTCAAATTGTATTGTTTTACGAAATCAATTAAAAAATGTTTCCAAAAAAAAGTAAAGAACTCCATTAAACCAATAATGAACAAAAATGGAAGAAACTATTCTACCAAGTATACAACTACCACAAATCAGTATCAATAAATAAATGAAATTCAAAACAAACCGAAATTAAAATAAGTCAAACTCAGAACGAGCAGAAATAAATATGAGTAGGGTTCTAAATCCTATGTTTTGTAAAAGCCTGAATATAATTTCAACTTTACTGAAAAAATTTAAATGAATCTATTAAAAAAAATGCACATTGTCAGTTTAATATGCATATGCTGATATTTATTGCTTAAAATCTTAATTAATTTTTGATTTGTTAAAGTTATAAAAGTGAAAACATTTAAAAGATTTTTCTTTTCAGCATATCAATATTTTGATCAGAAATGTTTGGGGAAATGATGGACGTGGGGGGATTTACCCTTAATTCACCTTTGACACTTATTAAGAGCACTAGCCCTCTCAATTCCCAACTGAATGAGTCCTTTTTTAAGTTTCTTCGCCAATGCTGGCAAAGACCTAATTTCCGTAACTTTCATCTACGTTGAAAAAAATATCTATCGCAAAATTTTGATTGCATATGTTTGGGGGAATGGGGGGAGGGAGAGGATCATTAGTTGACCTCCAATTACTTTCGACTATTAAAAAGGTTCGAAGACTGAAATGTTTTATTTTGGTTATGCTGACTATAAGATATTTCATTTAAATTATATTAAAAAATAAACATGTCCCTTACAGTTACTTCATATGGAAAAACTTCGGCCCAGGAAACCTCTAAAACAAGTACCAAGATCTTTGCGTTTTGGACGGTATGGAAAAGGCGTTTTTTAAACCTCTTGGGATAGCCCTACATATAAGGCTACCTCAAAATTTTGATTGGATGTGTTTGGGAAAATGGTAGGCGTGAGAGGGGGGTTAGTTGCCTCCCAATTACTTTCAAATATTAAAAAGGGCACTAGCCCTTTCTATTTCCAATTATATGAGCCCCTTTTGAAGTTTCTACCACAATACTTTCTATGTAAGCCTTATATGCCCCAAGGACATAACTTATGACATTTGAGCTGAGGGCTGTGGGTAGAGTGTCATCCTCAAAGACAGTATTTCTGGAATTTTCAATTACGTTGAACAAAATGGCTATCTGTAAATTTTTATTAGATGTATTTGGGAAAATGGTGGGCGTGGGAGGGGTGTTTTTTATCATCCAATCAGTTTCAACTGTTAAAAAGGGTACTAGCCCTTTCAATTTCCAGTTAAATTAGCCCTTTTCGAAGTTTCTTTGACAAAGCTCTCCTTAAAAACCTTATATGCCCCCAAGTAAGAACTGACAACCCCTTCCCTGAGGGGTATGGGGGGTTTATCATCGTCAAAGACATAATATCCAGAACTTTCAACTACGTTAAATATATTGCTTTCTAAAAATATTGGTTTGATGTGTTTGTGGAAATGGTGGGCGTGAGAGGGAGGTTAGTTGCCCTCCAATCAGTTTAAACTAGCCTTTTAAAAATGGCACTTGCCCTTTCAATTTTCAATTGAATGAGCTCTTTTTGAAGTTTCTACGACATAATTTTCTTATAAAAATCCTTTTATGTCTCCAGGGCATAAGTTACAACCAATGCCTTGAACGCTCTGGGGGGGGGGGGATGCAATCCTCAAAGACCGCTTTTCCCAAACTTTTAACTACGTTGAACAAAATGGCTATCAAACAATTTTGATTTGATGTGTTTGGGGATATGGTGGGCGTGAAAGGGGGGTTAGTCACCCTCCAATCACTTTCAACTATTAAAAAGGGCACTAGTCCTTTCGATTTTCTTTCAAATGAGCCCTTTTTGAAGTTTCTCTGAAAACACTTTCTATAAAATCTTGTATGCCCCTAGGGCACAACTTACAACCCTTTCCCTGAGGGGTTCATGGGGTTTGTAATTCTCAAAGACATAATTTCGAGAACTTTCAACCACATTGAGGAGAATACATATCTCAAAATTTGAACTGGATGTGTTAGTGGAAATAGTAGGCGTGAGAGGGGGGTTAGTTGCTCTCCAATCACTTTCGACTATTAAAACGGGCACTAGCATTTTCAATTTCCAATCTAATGAGCTTTTTTAAGATTCTACGAAAAACTTGCCCTGAGGGCTATGAGGGGGTTATCATCCTCAAAGACCTAATTTCCAGAATTTTTAACTACGTTGAGCGAAATCGATATCTTAAAATTTTGATTGCATTTGTTTTGGGAAATGGTGGGTGAAAGAGGGGGGTTAGTTACCCTTAAAAGACTTTCAGCTATATAAAAAGAGCACTAGCCCTTTCAATTTACTTTTGAATGATCCCTTTTGAAGTTTTTACGACAACGCTTTCTCTATAAACCTCATATGCCCCCAGGGCATAACTTACAACCCTTGCCCTGAGGGGTGTAGGGGAAGGGTCATCCTAAAAGATATAATTGCCAGACCTTTCAACAACGCTGAACAAAATGTCTATCTCAAAATTTTGATTGGATGTATTTGGGAAAATGGTGGGTGTGAGAAGGGGGTTAGTTGCCCTCCTATCACTTTCAAATATTAAAAAGGCCACTAGCCTTTTGAATTTCTAATCGAATGAGCCCTTTTTGAATATTCTACGAAACGACTTTCTTTAAAAAAAAAAACTTATATGCCTCCAAGGTATAACTTACAATCCTTGCCCTGAGAGTTTTGTAGGGTTTGTAATCCTCAAAGACATAATTTCAATAATTTTTATATACGTTAAAGGAAATTCGTATCTCAAAATTTGGATTGGATGTGTTTGGGGAAATGGTGGGCGTCAGAGGGCGGTTCGTTGCCCTCCAATCAATTTGGACTTTAAAAAAGGGCACTAACTGCTTCAATTTCCAATCAAATGAGCTTACATCTTAATTTGAATCATTGACTTCCTCAAAAACTTATTTAAAATCTATTCACTTCAACTGATCAAGTCAAATGTTCTCGTCATTGTTCCCGTCATATATATTACATGGTCACTACTTTAATTACATTCAAAGTACTTTTTCTTGCCAGAGGAAGAGAGATCACTTGAAACTAATATGTTTGTTTTGAGATTTTGAAGCCTAGTAATTTCTTTTAAAATAAAAAGGAACTTTAACAGATTTCAGATAAACTAATATTCTCGTTGGTTTTATTTTGTAGTATTTCATGATGTGAATCAAAGTTCATGTCCATCGTTAGAAGAGCTTCTAAATAATTTATATTATTATCTTTTATTATATTCTTTTATTATATATTTTTATTATATCTATCTTTTAAAATAATTTATATTATTAGAAAACCCTTGTAGCTTTTCTCCAGCGCAAAAGTGTTGTTTAATTTATTTATTTATTTTTGAATGTGGAATAATAAACTTAGAAACTAAAAAATGATTATTTTTAGTTTATAGATGTAAAAACTAGCCTTATGCACTCTTTATACACACATAGAACTTAAACTGTTTGAAAGATCTTTTTTATGTTAGGTAAACACTATCAATCTGTTTCTGAATGGATCAGAGGTAAAATTGTTAAATCGAATGATTTAACAATTGAATCGAATGATTTAAAAATTGTTAAGTCGAATGATATAAAAATTAGTTTCTACCCTTCGGAAGCAATAAAAAGAATAGAAAACAAAATTACATATCTGATTCATCACTGCTATCCTTCCGGAGTTCCACCGTTGCACCGTATGCATCCATTCTTGGATCTGTAATTTGAATGGAGATGTAAATAATGATACAAATAGCAATTTTCTTGTAAATTAAATAAAAAGTAACCAGTAGCGTCACTTTGCTGAAATATTTTAATCAGAAAAGCTTTCAAGTACTTTATATACAACCTTCCGTGGTAACCACTTAAATTACTCTCAAAGTAATTTAAATTAACTATATTGACCTATATTATAATTTAATGTATAACTTACAATATTCATAATCAAATATTTTCACTATATTTTTTACTATATTTATGCAATATAATATAATAATAGTATCATAATAATAAACAGTTTAAGTTCTATGTGTGTATAAAGAGTGCATAAGGCTAGTTTTTACATCTATAAACTAAAAATAATCATTTTTTAGTTTCTAAGTTTATTATTCCACATTCAAAAATAAATAAATAAATTAAACAACACTTTTGCGCCGGAGAAAAGCTACAAGGGTTTTCTAATAATATAAATTATTTTAAAAGATAGATGTAATAAAAATATATAATAAAAGAATATAATAAAAGATAATAATATAAATTATTTAGAAGCTCTTCTAACGATGGACATGAACTTTGATTCACATCATGAAATACTACAAAATAAAACCAACGAGAATATTAGTTTATCTGATATCTGTTAAAGTTCCTTTTTATTTTAAAAGAAATTACTAGGCTTCAAAATCTCAAAACAAACATATTAGTTTCAAGTGATCTCTCTTCCTCTGGCAATAAAAAGTACTTTGAATGTAATTAAAGTAGTGACCATGTAATATATATGACAGGAACAATGACGAGAACATTTGACTTGATCAATTGAAGTGAATAGATTTTAAATAAGTTTTTGAGGAAGTCAAGGATTCAAATTAAGATGTACGCTCATTTGATTGGAAATTGAAGCAGTTAGTGCTCTTTTTAAAAGTCCAAATTGATTGGAGAGCAACGAACCGCCCTCTGACGCCCACCATTTCCCCAAACACATCCAATCCATTTTTTGAGATACGAATATCCTTTAACGTAGATAAAAAATTATTGAAATTATGTCTTTGAGGATTACAAACCCTACAAAACTCTCAGGGCAAGGATTGTAAGTTATACCTTTGAGGCATATAAGTTTTTTTTTTTAAAGAAAGTCGTTTCGTAGAATATTCAAAAAGGGCTCATTCGATTAGAAATTCAAAAGGCTACTGGCCTTTTTAATATTTGAAAGTGATAGGAAGGCAACTAACTCGCCTCTGAATCTACCATTTTCCCAAATACATCCAATCAAAATTTTGAGATAGAAATTTTGTTCAGCGTTGTTGAAAGGTCTGGCAATTATATCTTTTAGGATGACCCTTCCCCTACACCCCTCAGGGCAAGGGTTGTAAGTTATGCCCTGGGGGCATATGAGGTTTATAGAGAAAGCGTTGTCGTAAAAACTTCAAAAGGGATCATTCAAAAGTAAATTGAAAGGGCTAGTGCTCTTTTTATATAGCTGAAAGTCTTTTAAGGGTAACTAACCCCCCTCTTTTACCCACCATTTCCCAAAACAAGTGCAATCAAAATTTTAAGATATCGATTTTGCTCAACGTAGTTAAAAATTCTGGAAATTAGGTCTTTGAGGATGATAACCCCCTCATAGCCCTCAGGGCAAGTTTTTCGTAGAATCTTAAAAAAGCTCATTAGATTGGAAATTGAAAATGCTAGTGCCCGTTTTAATAGTCGAAAGTGATTGGAGAGCAACTAACCCCCCTCTCACGCCTACTATTTCCACTAACACATCCAATTCAAATTTTGAGATATGTATTCTCTTCAATGTGGTTGAAAGTTCTCGAAATTATGTCTTTGAGAATTACAAACCCCACGAACCCCTCAGGGAAAGGGTTGTAAGTTGTGCCCTAGGGGCATATAAGATTTTATAGAAAGTGTTTTCAGAGAAACTTCAAAAAGGGCTCATTTGAAAGAAAATCGAAAGGCCTAGTGCCCTTTTTAATAGTTGAAAGTGATTGGAGGGTGACTAACCCCCCTTTCACGCCCACCATATCCCCAATCACATCAAATCAAAATTGTTAGATAGCCATTTTGTTCAACGTAGTTAAAAGTTTGGGAAAAGAGGTCTTTGAGGATTGCACCCCCCCCCCCCCAGAGCGTTCAAGGCATTGGTTGTAACTTATGCCCTGGAGACATAAAAGGATTTTTATAAGAAAATTATGTCGTAGAAACTTCAAAAAGAGCTCCTTCAATTGAAAATTGAAAGGGCTAGTGCCATTTTTAATAGGCTAGTTCAAACTGATTGGAGGGCAACTAACCCCCCTCTCACGCCCACCATTTCCACAAACACATCCAACCAATATTTTTAGAAAGCAATATATGTTGAAAGTTCTGGATATTATGTCTTTGACGATGATAAACCCCCCATACCCCTCAGGGAAGGGGTTGTCAGTTCTTACTTGGGGGCATATAAGGTTTTTAAGGAGAGCTTTGTCAAAGAAACTTCGAAAAGGGCTAATTCAACTGGAAATTGAAAGGGCTAGTACCCTTTTTAACAGTCAAAACTGACTGGATGATAAAAAACACCCCTCCCACGCCCACCATTTTCCCAAATACATCTAATAAAAATTTGCAGATAGCCATTTTGTTCAACGTAGTTGAAAATTCCAGAAAAACTGTCTTTGAGGATGACACTCTACCCACAGCCCTCAGCTCAAATGTCCTAAGTTATGTCCTTGGGGCATATAAGGCTTACATAGAAAGTATTGTGGTAGAAACTTCAAAAGGGGCTCATATAATTGGAAATAGAAAGGGCTAGTGCCCTTTTTAATATTTGAAAGTAATTGACGATAAATAAAAGTTCAAATAGGGATAAAATCCTTTTAATAGACAGTGATGATAGAAATTCACAAAAATACCAGATATTTCGGTCACATATACAGTGACCGTCATCAGTAGTAAAAATCTGATGACTACTGAGTTTTAATACTGATGACGGTCACCGTATATGTGACCGAAATATCTGGTATTTTTGTGAATTTCTATCGTCACTGTCTATTAAAAGGATTTTATCCCTATTTGAACTTTTATTTATCGTCACGGAAAGGCAGTGTGGTCTCCGAAATTATCTATGAAAGTAATTGGGGGGCAACTAACCCCCCTCTCACGCCTACCATTTCCCCAAACACATCCAATCAAAATTTTGAGGTAGCCTTATATGTACGGCTATCCCAAGAGGTTTAAAAAACGCCTTTTCCATACCGTCCAAAACGCAAAGATCTTGGTACTTGTTTTAGAGGTTTCCTGGGCCGAAGTTTTTCCATATGAAGTAACTGTAAGGGACATGTTTATTTTGTAATATAATTTAAAATGAAATATCTTATAGTCAGCATAACCAAAATAAAACATTTCAGTCTTCGAACCTTTTAATAGTCGAAAGTAATTGGACGTCAACTAATGATCCTCTCACTCCCCCCATTTCCCCAAACATATGCAATCAAAATTTTGCGATAGATATTTTTTTCAACGTAGATGAAAGTTACGGAAATTAGGTCTTTGCCAGCATTGGTGAAGAAACTTAAAAAAGGACTCATTCAGTTGGGAATTGAGAGGGCTAGTGCTCTTATTCAGTGTCAAAGGTAAATTAAGGGTAAACTCCCCACGTCCATCATTTCCCCAAACATTTCTGATCAAAATATTGATATGCTGAAAAGAAAAATCTTTTAAATGTTTTCACTTTTATAACTTTAACAAATCAAAAATTAATTAAGATTTTAAGCAATAAATATCAGCATATGCATATTAAACTGACAATGTGCATTTTTTTTAATAGATGCATTTAAATTTTTTCAGTAAAGTTGAAATTATATTCAGGCTTTTACAAAACATAGGATTTAGAACCCTACTCATATTTATTTCTGCTCGTTCTGAGTTTGACTTATTTTAATTTCGGTTTGTTTTGAATTTCATTTATTTATTGATACTGATTTGTGGTAGTTGTATACTTGGTAGAATATTTTCTTCCATTTTTGTTCATTATTGGTATAATGGAGTTCTTTACTTTTTTTTGAAAACATTTTTTAATTGATTTCGTAAAACAATACAATTTGAACAACACCATTGCATATTTCCTCGTTTTATTTCAAGGAACATAGTATTTCCAATAAAATATTTGGTATTTTGAATAAAGCATTCAATTATTTCTTGAAACAATACAATTTGAGCAACACCATTGCATATTTCCTCACTTTATTTCAAGGAACAAAAGATTTCGAATACAACATTTGGTATATTGAAAAAAGCATTTGCTTATTACATGAAACAATACAATTTCAGTAACACCATTGCATATTTACTCATTTTATTTGAATCAAAATAGTATTTAGAATCAAATATTTGACATTTTGAATAAAGTATTTGCTTATTTCTTGAAGCAATACAATTGGAGCAACACCGTTGTATATGTCCTAATTTTGTTTCAAGCAGCATAGTATTTGGAATAAAATATTTGGTATTTTGAATAAATCATTTGCCTATTTCATAACACAATACAATTTGAGCAACAGCTTTGCAGATTTCCTCGTTTTATTTAAAGCAACCTAGTATTTCGAATAAAATGTTTGGTACTTTGAATAAAGCATTCGAATATTTCATGAAACAATACAATTTGAGCAACACCATTGCATATTTCCTCATTTTATTTCAAGCAACATAGTGTTTCGAATAAAATGTTTGGTATTTTCAATTAAGAATTCGCTTATTTGATGAAACAATACAATTTGAGGAATTGCAGATTTCCTCATTTTGTTTTAAGCAACATAGTATTTCGAATAAAGTATTTGGTATTCTGAATAAATCATTTGCTTATTTCTTGAAACATTACAATTTAAGCAAAACTATTGCTTATTTCCTCATTTTATTTCAAGCAATATAGTATATCGAATAAAAAATTTGGTATTTTGAATAAAGAATTTGCTTATTTCATGAGACAAGAAATTTGAGGAACACCATTGCATATTCCCTCATTTTATTTCAAGCAATATAGTATTTCGAATAAAATCTTTGGTATTTTGAATTATACATTTTCTTATTTTATGAAAAAAACAATAAATTTCAATGAAATAATTATATTGTTTCATGAAATAAGCAAATGCTGTATTCACAATACCCAATATTTTATTCAAAATACGATATTGCTTGAAATAAAATAAGGAATTATGCAATGGAGTTGCTCAAATTGTAATGCTTCTTGAAATAAACAAATGCTTTATTCAAACCACCAAATATTTTATTAAAAGTAAAAATCTTGCTTGCGATAAAATGAGGAAATATACAATGGTGTTGCTCAAGTTGTGTTGTTTCATGAAACAAGCAAATGATTTATTGAAAAAAAACAAATGTTTTATTCAAAATACTATGTTGATTGAAATAAAATGAGGAAATATGCAATGGTATTGCTCAAATTGTATTGTTTCATGAAATAAGCAAATGCTTTATTCAAAATACCAAACATTTTATTCGAAATACTATTTTGCTTGAAATAAAACGAGGAAATATGCAATGGTGTTGATTAAATTGTATTGGTTTATGAAATAAGAAAATGCTTTATTCGAATACCTAATATTTTATTCGAAATACTATGCTGCCTGAAATAAAATAAATGAAATATGTAAAGGTGTTGCACCAATTGTAATTTTTAATGAAATAAGCAAATTCTTTATTCAAAATACCAAATATTTAATTAGAAATACTATGTCGCTTGAAGTAAAATGAATAAATAGGCAATGGTGTGGCTCAAATCGTATTGTTTCATGAAATGAGCAAATGTGTTAATAAAAATAACAAATATTTAACTCAAAATACTATGTTACTTTAAATAAAATGAGGAAATATTCAATGGTGTTGCTCAAAATATATTGTTTTGGGAAATAAGCAAATTCTTTATTCAAAATACCAAATATTTTATTCAAAATACAATCTTGCTTGAGATAAAATGAGGAAATAAGCAATGGTGTTGCTCAAGTTGTATTGTTTCATGAAACAAGCGAGGATTTTATTCAAAATGAACTTGATGGTGGAGCTATAGGGTTATCACTACTAATAACACAATGATTATGCTAAATGTTATCAGAGAACAAAATATGTACAAGTCTACCACATACTGAATGTCTGGGTGCCGTCTCCCTGTACTATATAACATATCCTATATATCTAAATTATAATATATTACTACCTGCGAGACAGAACTCTGCTCTTTCCTTGCCACTAAGAAACCAATGGGCCTGTATGCATGTGATTATTGAATCATGAATTAATTGTTGTTATTGTGGAATTATTTAGTTTTGAATCATGGGTTGACAATTTAATATTTTCACTTGAATTGCGACATTTTTGCGTTAATTCAATTCCTTCTTTACAGAATCAAAAATTCACAAAATTATAAATCCTCCACAGAATTACTAATTGTATTTCGGTAGTCTTATGCAGGGCTCTATCCAGTTTTTTTCAAGGGGTGGGGGTTCTACTAAAGGATTTTTTGTGGGAGGGGAGCTACACAAAAAAAATCTAATAACGCTAACAAAATATATTGATTTTTGTGACGTTTTTGAGAGTCGGACAAACATTTTTTTGGGGGGCGGGGGGAGGGGGGGGGGTCAAACACCCTAATCTGCTCTTCCTGGAATTGGCCTTTGTCTTATTACCTTAAATTACCTTAAATCGCATCTTCTAGCGACTAAGGTTGTGTACCGGGAGTAAAACACGATATATTTGAAATACCAAAATAAAGTTCCTTCTTTAATTCGGACTCTATAATTAAGCTAAATCTAGTTTCAAAAATGAAAAAGTCATGAATCAGCAAAGAAAAGAAATTGCAGTCTTTGGATTTCGCTAAGACAGTGAGCAATAAGAAAAGTGCTACGCACAATATTTTTAAGGAAGTTTAAACGATAAGAACCGTGTGAACGCCTAAATCATCAAAAATATTTAAGACGTATTATTGGACGAGGGTTCGCGTCCTTGGGGCCCGTGAGCCAATGGCAGGCAGTCCCTAGAGCGCAGGACGAAAGAACTGCGTTTGGGAGTGGGGTAAATGTGTTTTTTAATTTTAATGTTAAGTTAGATCTAAAAGAGTTCGTACCGCAAATAATCTCGGTCACCATTTTATTGTCTTGGAAGTGACCCATTGCTGTACAACTAATCATGTAAGTTTAATAAATTTATTGTCTTTTTATAAGTGTTCGTTTCTCTTGTATGTCTGAGTCTAGTCCGATAATAGGTAACTAGTTCGCCAGTCTCCAAGGTAAATGCTCCCTAAGGAATCTGACCTCCAAGTGGCGCTATAGGAGAAACCCCGATCACCACGAGCGAGTCCTCTCATTACCACAAACAATCATTCAATAGTACACATGGCGCGGTCGGACATTGGAGGAAGACTGCGAACTGGTTAGGCTGTTTAAACTTTGTAATTCAAATTTTATTTTTGGAAAGATACAGAAATATAATAAATTTGATTTGGCCTATACCCGATTGGATACTACTGTAAACCCATTTTATATATTTGTATATAATTGCCAACCCAAAATTAGTTTAATTAAATTTTATATAAATTTTAAAAAACCGCAAAAAAAAAAAAAATGAAAATATTGACGATATAAATTTAATAAGATTATTGCAGAATTTATTAGCAAAGAATAAATAGATTTCGAAAAAAATACCTGAAAACAATTGTCAAAAATATAGTTAAGAAATTAATATCCAAATGACCCAGTTTTTACAATTAACAAAAACAGACGTTGGAGCGTTAAAAGACATGCTCCTATTACGATTAAGAGGCCAGGCCTTAACCTTTCTAAAACAGGTCGAGCATACCATAGGAAATAACGCCAACTTGCCAATAACTACGGTTGATGACTTGTTAAAAGCATTCAAAGAGAGATTTATAGAAACCAGTACTATAAATAAATTAAAACATGGAGTAGTGAACTTTGATTTTTCACAAAATATAAGGGAATATCTCGATAACATACGCATTTCTGTAGAAGCAAAATACGGAAGTGGTTCTGGGCAACTGTATGAAAAAGTCATACTAAACACCTTTCTGCAAGGGCTACCCCCAAAACTATATCGAGTAGTAATATCCAAGAACATTCAGACATTGGACCTTGCAGTCCAAGAGGTAGAGCGATTAATTAAAGTTTACAAATTGGTTGATAATAATAGCAATGCAAAAATATGCAGCCTCTGTGACTCACACTCAAACAGCCTTCTCAAGGGCTATCAGACCTTCCCCAATTTCTTTCCACGGGATAACTCCCCAGTCGCACAAAGAAAAGAACCGCAAGAACCCGCTAGGCAGAAAACAGTACGTTTTCAGCCCATTAACCCTACAATAATAAGGTGCTATAACTGCAATCGTGTTGGCCACATAGCAAGAGAGTGCCACTACGTCACCAATCCCATACCAAGAAATGCTGTCGGTAATACGCAAAATTACGGTAACCATTTGTTCAGAAGAACATATATTTGCACCGGTCGTGTAATAAACTATACCCAGGGGGGCTTGTACCAATCAGTACCTTATAATACGCACCAACCCCATCTGTAGAACCCGTTCCCCAGCAGGCAAAATAAGTACCGGTTTGAAAACCCAAATACTCGCCAAGGCAAATATAAGGCGAGACTGCAATATAGAAATCATGAAAATTTGCCGATGAGAAATGAAAATTTTACAAGCCAACAGCACTGGCAAACAGCACCAGCAAATGGCACTGACACGAGACGTCCACGCTACCATAATAATACATGGCAAAGACAGGCAGACGTAAATCATTTAAATATGCCTACGGAGCCTAGTACGTCTGAATATCTGCTACAGGCACCGAGAAATGAAATAAATTCTCAGGGAAACGCTTCAGGCCCCTCAGAAACATAAGTTGGACCCCGAGGGTGCCAAGGATATTTAATATGTCCAAAACAATACTAGTGCCTTCTTGTAGTTATATTATTAACAAGTTACCTATATTTAATGATTTTTTTGTAGAAAACGTTTACTTTACGGCCTTAATTGACAGTGGAGCTACTGTAAATATCATAAACTCTTGCGTATTTAATACGTTGCCTCTGCACATTAGGCGACAAAAAAACCCTACTAATCCCAATTTAACAAGTGTTACAGGCCATAAATTAAATGCAAAAGGGTCACTTTGCCTAAATGTACAAAGAGACAATAGAAAAGTCATGACAAATTTTATCATCTGAGATAATCTCCCAGATGAAGCTATGATAGGGGCAAATTTTCTAAGGTCTAATAGAATACTATTAGACCTAGCCAACGAAACGTTCGTATACCCAGCTAAGGTGGGGGAAAATATTTCTACCTTAAGAAATCGTAACCGAAGTTACGAAGATAACATAACATTAAAAAAAACTTCTAGTGGTATAATTTCGAAGTATTTTGAACCCCATGTCTCGCAAAGACAGGGCATAATGGGAAATTTTTTCAATTATCCCGAAATATATCGCAGAAATGAAGTAAATTTAAATAATAACAGTATTGAATCTGCGAAAATAAAAATAGGAGATATGCTACAGTACAGATCAAATGAAATTAAGAAAATAGTGGAATTGTGGAAAAACATAATAAAACCCAACGTGACGCCACAGGACGCCGCAACGGCGCAGCATGGCGCCATCAGGAATCTAATAAACAATTAAAATGAAGAGAAAGATGACGGATTTGTGATAAGGAAAACAAAAGTCCCTCCCAAAACGATGCAAAAAATTCAAATATCACAAATGATCGAGCCAGTAATAAGAAAATCAGAAATATGGTTTGCGACACCGTCTGAAATACCCGAAAATCTTTTATACGAGGACCAGATTATATATTATGACAAAGGAGAAGTTTTTATTTGGGTAACCAATAACCATGAAAACAATACAATTACAATTAAAAAGGGGACTTGTTTAGTCCAAATCCAGGTTTTAACTGAAAATGATTTAAATACATGGGAAAATTCAAAAAGAAACCTAGTTAACTGTATTAAAACTTCAAATAATGAATACCCTTTGAATAAATCGCAATTTTTAAACAAATTTAAAATGGATCATATTACGGATATGTAACTTAATAAAAAATTATGCTAATTATTATGTAATTTTAAGTATTTTTTTTATACATCTTAAATTTACATCGGTATTATCCAATTTTACCAGAATTAATTTTTAACGACTGGTAATCCCGTAGCAAAACAGCCATATCGCGTGCAATATAAGCACAAAGAGTGGTTAAAGAATAAAATTCATGAATTAGAAAGGAACGAGATTATACGCCCAAATATAAGTCCGTATAGTGCACCAATAATATTATTGCCAAAAAAAGAATGGAGATTTTAGACTCGTTTTAGATTATAGGGCTCTCAACAAACACGTAGTTAGCGATAAATTTCCTCTACCAAGAATAGACGAAATTCTTGACTCAATTTCAAGCAAAAACAAAATTTTTACTTCTTTGGACCTTACCCAAGGCTACCACCAAGTGAAAATAGCAGAAAATGATGTCCATAAAACTGCATTTTCAGCATCCTAATATGGATATTATGAATACTTGAGAGTACCATTTGGGCTTAAAACAAGTTCAAGCGCGTTATGTAGACCCCTATTGCACCTGTTAAGAGGATTAAAGAATATAATTCATTTTGTTGATGATATTATATGCGTGGGGGAAAACACTGAGCAACACTTAGCAACTTTAGCTAAGGTGTTCGAGAAGTTCAGGCAAGGAAATTTAAAATGCCGGCCCGAGAAAGTAAATTTATTTCAATCTAAAATTAAATTTTTAGGAATAGTAGTAACACAGGGAAAGATATCCCCAGACCTTGATAAAATAAGATGTGTTGAAAACCTCAAGCACCCCAGAACTATGAAAGAATGAAGGTAAATATTATGACTTACTGACTACTTAAGAAAATTCGTACGCAATTATGCCCAAATTACGAAACCCATCACAGACTTAAAGAAAGGAAATTCCCATAATGTTACTTGGTCCCAGGACGCTCAAACTTCCCTAGACCAACTCAAAAAGGCGCTCACTTCTGAACCAATTTTATCACTCCCTGATTTCGAAAATGGAAAATTCATCGTTACCACCGATGCTAGCTCAAAGGGCATAGGCGCTATCCTTTCGCAAACAATCCCAGTAGAAAATCCTAACCCTCTACAGGGAACACCTAAACAAATAGAAAAAATTATATGCTATTCAAGTAAAACTTTATCAAAGGGCGAAAGCAGTTATTCCGCCACAAACTTAGAATTATTATCTATTATCTACCACTTGGACAAATTTAGGCATTATTTAATTGGTAGAAAATTTATATTACGATCAGACCATAAAAGCTTGCAGTACCTACACACATTTAAAAACCCCACGGGCATCCTAGCGAGATGGATTATGAAAATCCAAGACCTAGATTATGAATTTGAACATTTAAAGGGAAAACAAAATGCAGCTTGCGACTTTTTGAGTAGATATCCAGAAAATGACCCGTCGGAAACTGAAAAAAATGAATTTAATTCTATCAATGCTAAAAGCAAACATGGATGTAAGAAAAACAAAGTCAAAGACGCAGTAAAAGAAAATAAGATTAACTATTGTCCCCTGTCTTTGGAAAATATAAAAAGAAAGCAAAAAAAAGGACGAAATGTGCGTAGCACTAATTGATTATTTTGTGAATGATGAGGCTTTACCCGATAAATTCAAAATTCTTAGACAAGAGATAGATAATTTCTACTACAACATTGATGAAGAAATACTGTGTAGGATTGTGACTGCTGAGACAAATAGAAACCAAACCCCGATAATACCTGTATTACCACAAGGCTTGATAGGGCCTGCATTTGAATATTTTCATTCGGACACAGGTGGAAATTCAGGAGTTATGAAAATGTTCCAGAAGTTAAAACAATACTTTTAAGTACAATTGACACTTAGAAAACATAAAGAATTTGTAAGTACATGCGAAGCATGTAATTTGAGAAAAATCCCCCCAGCTGATCCAAATCCTCCAATGGGACGGTTCCCAGTGGCAAAGTACCGCTTCGATACGATCTCATTTGACCTGTACGTGACAAATGGAGGCTTACCTGTTTCTAGCAGAGTCCATACGTGTATTCTTTCGGTTGTAGATCATTTTTCCGGATTTACTTTTGCAAAAGCATTAAAAATTCAAGGTGCTTATGCCACAAGTAAGGCATTAGCAAAATTAATTTTACAATTTGGCTTTCCTAATAAAATTTTGAGCGACAACGTGAGCAATTTTGTTGCAAAAGTAACAAAAGATTTAATGAGTTTCCTTAATATAGAGAAAATGGTGACAGCGCCGTACAATCCACAAGATAATGGAAAAATATAAAACAGACATAAAATATTTTCGAACGTTCTAAGTATTTATACTAAATACAATAGTAGCGACTGGGATAAATTCTTACATCACTAACATACCTGACTAAAAAAGTATTAGAACTAAGAAACAAGATACAATAATGTCTTTTTAATTGTGTTGATTTTCTAAATAAGTCCGTACTTGTTGTTTTTTGAGTACCGACAGATATATACACTGAACCGAAGATAATACTCACTACTACCTACATATGATTATTAAAAAATTCAAGATGTTTAGGATCGGACTTGACTATTTCCATACTGACAAAGAACTAAGAAACAAACCCACAAACAAGATAAATATAAATGTCAATAGAGGAGACTTCTTATAAATAAGTAACGAGGAGCAAACGGAAGAAAAAAAACTTTCAAACAAATATTTTGGACAGTACAGACTAGTCAAAAAGTAAGATCATGAATATACCTTTAAAATGGAGAACCCCGATAGTGGAAAAACTTACAAGGCGCATGTTAGCCGAATAAAAACAGCCAAATGTCCAGAGAGATGGGTATCCCATCCCTCTTCTACTGATTCGTCAGATTCGGACCATGAGTCTCCTAGGTCAAGACTGGCAGAGCTAAAACCCTTTAATTTCAAACAAGATTATTTTGAAAATGAAAGTGATGAACAAAACTTTGAAGAATTTTTGTCTATGGAAAATCTAGTTATTCCAGATAAAAAATCCGTAACACCAGTAAGAATAAGAACGCCAAAAAGCCCAAAAAGTTATTCATCGGCAAACGCAGGAGATTTAGATTATACAATATCTCCAAAAACCCAATTATTTCCAAATAGAATCTCGACCCCATGTCCCCCCCAAAGATTTCCAGACGATATTGTTTCCCCCACAACACCCATAGAAAGGCCACTGTCATTACAGGAAGACTTAAACAGAGCTGTAGAATCAACCTGTATTACTGTAAAGAAAACTCCTCTCAAAGAGTTAAATAAAACAAGCCTGCGAGAAGCTATTTATTTAATAAATTTTCACATAAAAACGAGTCAGAGTAAAGTGCCCAGTACTAAAACTCCAAAGTATGACCAGCAAGGTCGATATCATGATATAACTGTATCGAAGGTAAAACCTAAACACGACTGGACATGGACTTCACGGAGGGAATCCCTCTTTCGAAGAATACCCCATCCCCCTGAAGACATGGCCTTCAAACACTGGAGGAACCCCGCTAAATCGCTCGAGTCCTCCCAAAGCTCTCATGAATCTTTCAAATCCCCCGAGTTGAGAACTCAAGGTGAGGACTTAGAGAATAAACCTTTTACTTCCAAGGGAGCAGAAATTTACGAAGGAATGGCAGGTGATACCACAAAAAGTGCAACCTCTAAAAGTTCCAATCCAGATTCGTCGGCAACCAGTTCTGAAGAGTCTGAAGTCGAATCAGACCAAATAGTAGCTAAAGAAATAGGGAAATCTAGGCCGACCTCAGCAGCCGCACACGTTAAACAAACTAAATTAAACGGGAAAGAGTTTTTTAAAAAAAAATAAAAAAAGTTTGACATTATTTCGATAGAAAACCCTAAAAAGAAAAATCTGCAAGAAACCGAGTAGAAACGCACGACACAGTCAGGTAGAACTTTTAAAAAACCTGACAGATTGAAATATACATAATTTATGAAAAGAAAAATTTTAAAGATATGAATTTAACACCATAATAAATTCAAAAATGTGCAAGTAAAGTTAACCAAGTCAATATTAATGAAAAAAAAAAATAAAATAATACGAGTAATGTCAACACGTTGACGATCACAGAAAATAACCAAAAGTAGGAAGCTAGTAGTCTACTGAAAACGACAACTCGCGACGGACCAAGTTTTGTGGGAAGCCTGGGGAGAAACTCAAAGCCCATGTTAGCTTTTATTTGTTGGTTTTTGGCGGTCCCATCGGATTTTATATTAAAAAGAGACCCAAGTCCAAACATAAAAAGGTTCCGTCCCCCCTACCGACCGTGTTATCAACGACAAAATCATAGATCCTAAGCGTGTTGTTGTTATACTTGGTCATTGGACACCAGGTATAGGGACAACACGTAGGGAATCATATGGAATTCAACGTATTTAGCTAGAACATGATCTAAATCGTGGTTTGCTCTATTTTTTAAGTTTTTAGTGTTTAGTCAGCCCCTTTACTTGATCAGTACCGAGTGAAATCAACCCTCATTTTAATAAAAACTGATGTCATCAAAAAATTAACAGGACAGACAGGTCTAAGGGTCGGCTGATCGTGTTAATAATTTTGACCTGTGGGGTGATCATGTTCATGGTTCCAATTGTGAACATTTTCAGATCATGACAATGGAATCAAAATCTACTGGAAGGGCGATAATTGATACGGAGTTCATTAGCATAATGAATGCGAAGGAAAACATTATATATTCGGCAGCTATGTTAGTCGTGGACGAACAAGGAAATAAAATATACGAGAAAGAATGGGATGTAACCTACAACCTTAAAGGGTATGCTCCCCACACCTATAAGTATGGTTTAGCACTTGCAAATTCCCCCAAGTATCGCCCGGCTAGAGGGGGGTCAAAACAAAATATAGGAAAAGAAGCGCAAAGCAACTTGGCTGTCTACAATTATTGATAAGACGCCTACAAAAGAACCTCAATACCAAGTATGTCTGTTGCAAGGGGCCCACTCAAACAGATTTATTACTCCTTGATAAATGCAGAGCCCCCAAAATTTGCTATAACCTCTAAAAAAATCACCAATGTGTCAAGTATGAAGGCATACATCATCCTTTAGCGGAAATTCAATATTACAAACAATTTTTATTTGACCCTGAATCTGAAGAATACAAATCTATCGGTATCAAATTATTCCTGAAACGTGTGAAAATTTGCCAAAGGAAAAGAGACACCCATAAAAAATAATAACAAGAAAGTAAAGAAAAGTTTCTAAACTCGAAACTACCAATCAGTAGATGACTCCTGAAGAAATTAGCCACCTATGCAGAAGCTATTTTGGAATAGTGCAGATGATAATTATTTTAGGCTTACGCACAAGTTAGGATACCAGTGTAATTATGTACTGTACGCCTACGTACCTATATTTTCCTTACTCAAGAAACATACTGCAAAAAAAAGAGTACTAGCTAAACTTTAAGGTTATATCTCAACCAGTCTTAGAGACATATCACGGCCAGAATTAATTTATAAAATCATAACCTTACTTTCCTAAAATATCTAACATTTAAATAATCATTCTGTTTTACGCTCAAAAGTAAGTCTTACTTTGTCAATGCCTCAAAATGATTACAAAAAAAAAGGGAGTATACAAAATAAGTTTACAAAAAAAAGAGGTACAATAAATGATAAATTAATTATAGAAACAAAAACAATAAGATGAGGCCTAAGAATATCATCATTATCATCGTTGTTCACGCAGTGGCCCAAGATATTGTAAAACACGGAGTAATATTCAAGCATGAAAATTCACTCCTAGTTAGCCATGACGCATGGAAAATCTTTATGAAATTGGATCACAAACCTTATGAAACCTAGTTCCGGCAAGTAGCAAGGATAGAAAAAAACACAAATTAACTCAAGGAATCGATATTTCAATACCTTAGATCGAACAAAGGATTGCAGGCCAGTAAAATAATACATAAAGAAGATAATAAAGAATGTCCGACGTCATTCATACCCAAACAAAAATCAAACTTCGTAATAGATGAGCCTGACGAAAAAAGGACAGGACTCGACATGGCATTCGGAACGAGCACTGAGGAAGACAGAGAGAAAAGACTTGCTAATAATATTGAAGACTCATCAAAAGACGTTTCTAAAACGAAATTAATGCACAACCCTCAACTACCGATTACAGAGAAAGGAAAACCTTACAATGAAAATCACGCAACGAACGACGAACAACCGTTACCCTATCCAACTGAGAAAAGTACACAAAAAATTTCTACTCATCAAGACTACTTTATACTATATAGACAAAGATTACAAGCCCTGTTTGAATTATTCAACACGGAAATACAAAAATTAACACAAAGTACCACGAAGATTTTCGAAGTATTCTTTCAAAGAAATAAATACCGTAGATCTACAGGCCTAATTCCCATCATCGGAGAACTTGCCTCCCAACTTTTCGGTTTAACGACAGAGGAAGACCTAAACAGCCTAAGGGAAAGCGTAAGAAAGTTGAACAATGCCATGAACGTAACATTACACGTTCAAGAAATACAAGCCAGTGTAGCAAATTACCAGAGAGATAAAATCGATATGATATCTAAGAGAATCTCAAAAACCATAAACGTAATGAATTACTTAAGGAATGAAGCGGACCGCGTGGTAATAGACGCGAGCTTAACCATGATTTCACTCGACACAATTACCATGTCATTACTAAATTTGGCGACAGACGTCAGCAAGTTCGAGTTTGCACTATTTGCCCTCACGGGAGGAACCTTGTCCCACGACCTAGTAGATCCTTCTAGCCTAAAAAGTATGCTAGACAAAATAAAAACGCACCTAACGTTTGGCTTACATCTGCCCCTAGAACCAGAAGTATCAAATTTATACCATTACTATACTAAGCTAAAAGTCCACGTCACGGAAATAAATGAACAGCTATTTGTAGTGGTAACAATTCCATTGATAAATCAACAATCCGTTTACGACCTGTACAAAATTTCGACCTTCCCGGCAAACATAAAGACAACGAATTAATTTATGACCATCACGCCTGAAGCAGAGTACTTGCTTATTGATCAAGATAGACGAAAATACGCCCTAGCCAATCCACAAGACTTAAAAGAGTGCGTACCATTCAAAAACTTAGTATGCCAACTCACGTTACCTATTTATAATGTCAAACCTGGATCCTGTATGTTAGACATATTTTTGAAAGACACACAACAGGAAGAAACACCAAATTCATGCGAAGACGTGGTAGGAAATACTAAGCGAGAAATATTCATTCACCTAAAAAATGACCTTTGGTTATTCTCATTTCCAAGAGAAATCGTCGGAACTCTGTCTTGTTACAACAATACGGAAAGAAAAGAACCAAGTTACAAGACAGAAGTACTGTTAAAAAACGTAGGTACGATAACCATAAAACAAGGGTGTCGACTCGTAAATAAAGAGTCAACCGTCAGAACGCCGGTAATTTCCACAAGCACAAAGGTAATAAGTCCCGAAATAACCAACTTCAAGGTGATCAACCTGTCGTACACTATTCACAAACTAGACAACGATGACCTAAAAACCTTGGTATGTTCGAAAATAGAGAAAAACAAAGGAACGATAAGGCTTACAAAAATAAGAGAGGCATTAGATTCACAGATTCCCCTATTTACAAACGAAGACCAAAGATTAGCGTATGTAGATAATAAATACGGATTGTTCTCGACCAATTTCTGGTGGAACACATTATTGGCCGTATGTTTCGTATTCGCAACCTCCCTGACCCTAAAAACCCTATTGACTTTTAATTACGGAAAAGTCCTAAGACTAAGAAGAAGAAAACCAAAATAAGACCAAGGAGAAACAGCTGAAATGCTGAGAATAAACCCGGAGCCACATGAAAACGTCTAAGCCAAGAAATAGGGAAGACATCAGAAAACTAGTGGGCATAGAGGTCTCCACTAGTCCTAGTTATGTCTTGGTCCCCCATTGTAGTATCGTTTGCGTAAAACCGTGCGGTTATGACGCTGCAACATGCATTTCTTATACAGCACGGACTTGCGTGAACAATGCAGGCATGAAAAATACCGTAAAAGTAGACCTCAAACTTAATAATGTAGGGTAAATTATGTTTATTTAATATCGATATGTTCGTTATCAAAACAAATTGAAGACATTTCTGTTTTAGATTTTCATTGTGAGTGCTAACATTTGTGTATTTATTTAATTCTGTCTCATAGCTAAGAAGTTATTACCCAATTAATTCGTGAATTATTGTATGTGTATTTACTTAAAAGAACATGTGATTCTGCCGCGTTGTCTTTATTGCAGGAAAGTAAATGGACATTTTGGTCATTGAGTATTACAAAAAGCTGCCCAGTACAGATATGTCCCAGTAACATCTATTGTTACCATATCTCAACCAACGAAGAGTACTCACCACAACCCCAGGCAACTTTCATACCAACTTCGTCTACGAAGACAACAGTTACCTTCGACCGTCGTTCCTTAGACTATTAACCATAGCACTTATCAGGTAATACTATACTTTAACCGCAGTATCGATTGCTTTAACGAACTATAAAATCGCATAAACGCTGAGAAACCCATCGGCCAGTACAAGATATAAATACGTAGATATCGCTGTCGATACTCACTATGGACCCCATATTAATTTGACAGTATAGTGATGATATTTGAAGCTAAACAATATTAAACAATATTTAAAGTTAAAAGATACTTAAAGACATTTGAAGATATTTGAAGATGAAATTAAAGACAATTTGAAGTTTAATTCAGAGAACTCCATCGATCATCGCATGATAAACGATATTTGAAGTTAAAAGATACTTAAAGACATTTGAAGATATTTGAAAATGAAATTAAAGACAATTTCAAGTTTAATTATGAGAACTCCATCAATCAGCACACGATAGAAGATATTTGAAGTTAGATGACATTTAAAGACATTTGAAGATATTTGAAGCAGAAATTAAAGACAA
This sequence comes from Artemia sp. Qi Xiang Cuo, assembly GCF_049724085.1. Classification (NCBI taxonomy): domain Eukaryota; kingdom Metazoa; phylum Arthropoda; class Branchiopoda; order Anostraca; family Artemiidae; genus Artemia; species Artemia sp. Qi Xiang Cuo. Next base: position 87,940,211 of record NC_142797.1, read on the forward strand.
TTTGAACTTTAACTCTGAGAACACCATCGAGCAGTACAAGATACTCAATATTTAACGATATTTGAAGTTAGATGATAGTTGAAGAGGTTCGAAGTTGAATTTAAATACAATATATTAAAAGAGTCACTATAATATGACGACAACCCATTTCAAAAGGCACAAATGAACAATTTTACGCGAGAATACATTCTCTATGTGCCTCAAAAATCCTAAAAATGATATGCTGAGAAGAAAAACACCCACACCTATAGTGGGAAGAATCATTTCCCAGTTGACTATTTGAACGATATTTAACGGTCATTTCCCAGTTGACTATTAGGAAAAACCTACCGTGTAAAGACAACTAGACTCAAACTGTTCCATGAAGAAACCATAACGTAAGTGCTTCGAAATTTTTGCCAGGACAAAAGGAGTGAAAGACAGTAATTTACAACAGAAGGGTGTAGTACACTAAGGACACGAAAGGTGATGAATAGATGTGAAGCTACATGTGTTACTTCCTAACAGCTTTGACAATGCTAAAATCTAAATAGTGAAAGTGTTTTAATGTCATCTGTGAATATGTTGAACCAAATATTGTATGTTATAAATCATTTATGTATGTACCACAAGTAGAATTAGGTGTAATATTATTATGTTATTCATTTAACGCTGTGTATATATTATGTAATACGTCATATAGACAGCAAAATCAAAAGAGAACTAACGTAAAATTATAATAGTCCCAAACTTATTGGAAATGTAAAATTAATCATTTTTAGATATAGAAAAAGAAAAAAAAAAAAAATCTTTAGCATAGTAGAAGACAGAGAAAAAAATAAACAAGTATTCCGGTCGATGAATTTTGGATATTTGTATAGAATACAACACGAGATATCAGCGAAATTCAATACCTCTACGATGAGGAATGATCTAAGTAATTGGATAAATAATTTCAGTTTAATTTTTATAAGGCAAGTCCGTACATAAATAGGTACACGAACACCAAATGCCCAGTTACTCCCTTCGTAAGGACTCTCGAATCAAGATCAATCCCTTTTCAAAAATGGCCATGCCCGGAACAGTCACATGCATGACATTGAGGTTGTTTGATTTCGCTCAGACAGTGAGCACTAAGAAAAGTGCTACGCACAATATTTTTAAGGAAGTTTAAACGATAAGAACCGTGAGAACGCCCAAATCATCAAAAATACTTAAGACGTATTATTGGACGAGGGTTCGCGTCCTTGGGGCACGCGAGCCAATGGCAGGCAGTCCCTAGAGCGCAGGACGAAAGAACTGAGTTTGGGAGTGGGGAAAATGTGTTTTTTAATTTCAATGTTAAGTTGGATCTAAAAGAGTTCGTACCGCAAATAATCTCGGTCACCATTTATTGTCTTTGAAGTGACCCATTGCTGTACAACTAAGCATGTAAGTCTAATAAATCTATTGTCTTTTTATAAGTGTTCGTTTCTCTTGTATGTCTGAGTCTAGTCCGAGAATGGGTAACTAGTTCGCCAGTCTCCAAGGTAAATGCTCCCAAAGGAATCTGATCTCCAGATAGCTCAAGAAAGAAGAAGCCACAATCGTATGTCTACATATTCAATTTTCCCTGGTTGGTCGAGAGAGGTGCTAGTCTAGCTGACACAATCTCCAGCGCTATAAGTGGCGCTATAGGAGAAATCTCTATCGCCACGAGCAAACCTTTTCTATTACTACAAATAATCCTTCAATGGTACAGTTGCAGGAACCTGTAGATGTCGCCAGGTGGTATTGACAGGAGTTCGTTGCACAATTCATTAGTGGATCATCACATCCTACACGTATACAGGACAGTTGAATATCACACACTAATAGACCCTAGTGGTGGATGCAGGCTCATCCCACTGCGTCCTCCATGGCTTGTTCCTCCAGTCATGGTCAACGCCAGTCTTGAAGCTGTTAACTGAAGCTGCGGAAACAGTTGAATCGCTCAGTGAATTCCACAACGGAACAACGCGATTGGTGAAGAAGTTGTATTTCTCACGCTTTCTGCTGAATCTTTGGCGGAGTTTTATGGGGTTACCTCGCGCTCTGCTAGACTGGTCCTGTTCGAGAATGGGCTTGATAACACTGCTGTTCATCAACTTATATGCCAAAATTACGTCCCCCTTTTTCTACGGTAGGTCAGAGTTTGCAAATCAAGCTTTTCTAGGCGTTGCTCATATGGGATTTGTTGGTTGGCAAATGGGAGCCTAGTAGCTCTTCTCTGGACTTTTTCAAGCAACTCTGCATCGCATTTAAAGTGGGGGTTTGCAACTGCCATCCCAAACTCAAGATGAGGGCGGACAAGGGCTGTGTAAAGCTTCTTAATGACCCTGGGGTGGCGACTAGTCACTGATCGCTTGATTAGGCCTAGGATCTTGTTTGCCTTTGCGGCTTGAGTTCGGCAGTGACTATGGAACTTCAGCTTATTATCTATGATTACCCCGAGATCACGTTCTTCCTCTGCGCTTTGGATGGGTGTTATAGCACCAGTAGAGTCCAACATATGGTAGCTATGGCAAGGGTTGTTCAGTCCAAGATGTAAAACTTTACATTTGCTTGGGTTAAACTCTAGTGTCCAAGTTGAGGCCCATTGGCAGAGGTTTGTTAAGTCTTGTTGCAGGGCATTGCAGTCTTCGTCAGAAGCGGCAGGTCCAAAGAGTTTGGAATCGTCTGCATATAATTCCAGCAGATTCTGGACAACCTCAGGAGCATCGTTAATGTAGAGGTTGAATAAAGTCGGGCCCAACTTAGTTCCCTGTGGCACACCACTTCTGACATTTACTGGTGCCGAGTACACGAGGTTTCCGTTGTGGTCGTAGACTGCAGCAATCTGGATTCTATCAGACAGAAAGCTATGGATCCACTGGGCTACGTCTACATCAATGTGATATGCTGACAGTTTAATCATCAGGTACCGGTGGGACATTTTATCGAAGGCTTTTGCCTGGTCCAGTAGGAACACGTCTACAGGGGATCCCGATTCGATAACCTCAGTGATTGATTCATAAGCTTGGATCAGGTTCGTTTCAATGGACATTCCTTTTCTAAAGCCATGTTGGCCGCTGTAAAGGAGACCATTCCTTGTCATGTGAGCTATAACGGCATCATTGACAATTCCTTCAATCAGCTTAGCAACGACTGAGGTAAGGCTTATGGGCCGGTAGTTCTCTGGCTGGCTTCTGGAACCTTTCTTAAATATTGGAGTTATTGTTGCTGTACGCCAATCAGGTGGTAGTTTCTTTGTCTTCAAAGACAGATTATACAAGGAGCAGAGCGGTTCGGTGACTATATCAGAGATTTCTTTGAGCAGCCTGGGATGGATGCCGTCTGGTCCTTTGGCTTTGTTAGGGTCCAGCTTTGATAGTCTTTTCTTAACCTCTTCAGTCGTGATGATGAGTTTCGGCATAAGATGTTCGATATGTCTGGGGTCAGGACATGAGGGTTCAGCTGATGTGTCTGAGGAGAAGTTCGAAGCGAAGGTAGTGTTAAGCAAGTTTGCTATAGCTTCTGGGTCTTCCAACTTTTTCCCTTCAGCGTTGAATAAGAATGGTATTGATCGCCTGTTCTTATCTTTCTTGGACACATACCTCCAAAATCGTTTAGGGTTTTCCTTTATACTAAAGGCTATCTTCTCCTCATATTCTGCCATAAAATGCCTAATTAGATGTCTCAACTTATTCCTGGCTCTGGCATAATGCTCCCAGTGTCGTGTGCATACACACTTCTTGTACTTCGAAAGTGCCTTTTTCTTCCTGTTCATGGCTCTTTTAATGGGTCGATCTATGTGAGGCAGTGTTCTAGGTGCCTTGACAAAAGACGTTGAAGTACAAAGCTGCTCAACATGGAGGACGGCGTTCTTGAAATTTAGCCAGGCTTGCTCTATATCATCACTGTTAGTCACTTGATCCCATGCAACCGCCTGTAGTATTTCCCTGATCCTGCTGTAGTCGGTATACGTTCGTTTGGTAACGAACGTATACCGACTATACGTTCTATTATACGACTATTATGGGACGCAATCAAAAATCTCAGCCTTAGTTTTACTTGTTTCTTTTTTGAGTGGCAGTAAAATAATACCCTCCTGGATTCTATTGTAATTTTAATTAGTTTACAAATACTTCCTATTCAATTTATTGCGCTCATTGTTATATTTCTTGTAACTACATATTTTTCTATGCATAACTTTAGTTTTAAAGTTGTTGTGATTCTGTATGTCCATACCCATGGGCGCCCATAATCTGAATTCCAGGGGGGGCAAACTTCGTCTAATTGCTACTTTTAATGCTATATAATAGAAATCTCAGAACAAAAATATAAAAATAAGGCAGCATCATTCAGCCAGGGGATGGGGGGGCAAGATCCCCCCCCCTGCCCCTCCCCCCCATATGGGCGCCCATGTCCATACCCATTGACATATAATAGCAAAGTTTGTTGTGCGTCATTTTCAATGGTGAATTTGTTGTGATGTTCGTTGTCGCATGTGTTCTATCAACTTAATCTTTTGTGTTTCATGCGTGAAGTTATACGTTCCCTGGCACCAATGCTCTGTTTTTCCTTGTATTACTTTCACATGCTTATCGGGACAGAGGCAGAAAAAACGAGGCGGGAAATCACGAGTCTTAATATTTCTCAGGGAGGGCGGCTGGCAAGCGCAACCAGGAGCTTTGATTTCAGCAATTCAAAATGGTAATATTTTACTTATCCTATTTATGCGTGATGCTTCAATGTATTTAAAAAAGAGTGTACCATGTACTTAAACGCCAAAGCGGTCACCTTTGTAGAGGTCACAATAGCTTCAGTTATGTATAAAATCAAAATTTTTCATTGAAAATTTTAAGAAAATGATCAACTTTTATCACAAATTTTAACCATAATCCAACACTTTAATCCTTAATCAGAAAAATTAAACAAAAGAACCAAACCAATCAATTTAAAAATATTAATATTTAGAATTAAACAGCAACGAATCTGAATTTAGGGAGTTTGTAGTCCATTTCATGTCATGGTTAGGCATGGGTATGTTTTAGCTTTTTGTGGCATAACTATGTCGTGCTACTTATTGATGAGATAAATGCTGCCAGTGAAAATAATTTGTGCAAGCCAAAGTTCATTGCAACCCCTCCCCCCCCCCTAGATATTTGGCTTATGACGGTCCGAAAGAATCAGCATCGAGTGTTCACACATCTTCGGGGATTCACTACTAGTCACAAGCCTCATTTACAGACTTGATTGAGTAAAAGTAGTGAAGGTAATGATAAATAGTTTAGAAGGACTGAGTAAGATTCATTTTGAGCAAGAAAGTCAAAGCAAAAACATTATGTACTTTTATATACTATTTATTCCTACCTATATAGCAGTAACTGTCCCCATTTTCTTCCATAACTTTTTCTACAGTGGGAAAATCGCAAATACACTTATAGCCATCTACTGTTGGGACACATTTCTTGTTTTTTGATTGACAATCTGCAGTTGAACATGGAGCAAAAACTCCTAAAATACGGATAAATTACTGAAAAAAATCTGTCAAATCTGATTTCAAAGAAGTTTTTAAAGACAAACTCATAAAAAGAGTAACATTATTAGTATACAATTACATTAAGTTAAAATTTGTATTATTTACAGCAAAATTTAGATGAACTCGCGAATAAACATATTTGCTAGAGACTGGGAGGGGGTCATTAAGTGACAAAAATCCATCATTATATATATATATATATATATATATATATATATATATATATATATATATATATATATATATATATATATATATATATATATATATATATATATATATATATATATATATATATATATATATATATATATATATATATATATATATATATATATATATATATATATATATATATAAATATATATAAAAAAAAAAAAAAAAAAAAAAATATATATATATAATATATATATATATATATATATATATATATATATATATATATATATATATATATATATATATATATATATATATATATATATATATATATATATATATATACGTATATATATAGGCTTCTATAAGTTCTCATTGTCACTTGTCTTCTAACTGCTGACAATGTGAACCTCAGCTTGATATAATGACGTCACCATGGGTTTGACACAAAAACCCTGGGAAAAGCAAAAAGTATTCTTTATTTTAAGTGCAAGTGGCTTTGTTTATCACTATCATTTTCACACGTTCTGATTCTCTCTTTTGCTTGTTTTGTAAACGCAAGTTACTTTGTTTCTAATTTTCGATTTTAATTTATTTTGATCCTCATTGTTCAAAGTCTTCTTGCAACATTTTTCTTTCATGTTCATTTTTTATTTTCATTACATCAGACGTTAGCTTCCTCTATTGGTGAAGCCTCACATGATAGTCAAGGTTTTGACGTTTTGATTGTTTAGGTGGTTGGACAAAACCTTCTTTTTTCTAATGAATTATCATTAATAGCAATTGTTAATTTTCGTTTTCTTGGTTTTCCTCTAGATAAATTTTTTATACCTCCATTTTTCATAGGTACACTGTTGGTTTAAAAAATATGTTTGACTCGTTTACGAATATGCTCATTTAGATTGTAACAAATTTGATCTACTGGAGAATGTTATTTTTAAGTTTAAAAATTTTGGTTTTCTTTTTAAGGTTCACATTGTTGTGCAACATTACACACAGTCACACACACACACACATACACACACACATACACACACACAATCAAACCAACAGACACACACACACACACACAAACACACACACACAAACACACACAAAATAACACAAACACAGACACACACACAAAAACACACACACACACAAAAACACACTCACAAACTCACATACACTAACACACTCACACACACACACACACACCATAAAACACTCAAAAACACAATAACTCATAAACAATAACACTCAGAAAGTATAACACAAACTCTCACATCCACACTCACAAACACCAACACTATTACAGATTCACACACACACTCATACACAAAATCTCAGAGACAGTCACTCACATACTAACAAACACATACACACAAAAACACATAAACACAGACATACACACACACTCACACACACACACACACACACACACACACATCAACCTATGAATAACCACTCGAGCATACCCGTGGGGTATTAGTGGCTTTTTTTCGGATCTGTAGCAGCCAGAGGGGAGTGGTGGGGTATTTGGGTCGGAGGATCCTTCTAAAAGATAGATGCATTGTACTACTTAAAATATGTCCCTTCGTCCTATATTACGCATCTATACTGAAATAACCTACAAAATGCTTGATTCGACTCTTGAGACACTAGAATGTACCCTTTCATCTTATATTACTGCTTGTATGTCCTAGCTCAAGCCTTCGTTAACATAAGCAGAGTACCAAGGATAAAAGTAAGAAACTTGATGTACTCAAAACAGTCGTTAAATTTTTAAATTTGAAAAGTAGAGAAAATATTTCTAGTTATTTTCAGAAGATAATATTTAAGAGGGGAGCTAGGTACCCTTAAGAATTACCACCTATCACTAATTAAGCTTAAAAAACAAAAATGTGAATCCCACTTTTATTGACCCTCGTTCTACTGACCATGTTTCTGCATGCCATCCTCTCCCTGATACCCGTCGAATATGGAGCCAGAATAGGAAGAATCCTAATTGACAAACTTGCATATGCAGATGATATCGAACTGTTGTCCACTACCGCCCAAGAACTCCAGAGTCAGGCTGACTACATCTCCCAAGCAACGCAGCCGTTTGGTATGCAGATTAAGGCAAACAATACCAAAATCATGGTCACATCATGACAGGAGATAACAACCCTCCCCCCCCCACGACAGTAATAGACAGTGAACAAGTGGAAACAGTGGATAAATTTCTTTACCTCGTCAGTCTTTTGACGGCTGCCACCTGCCACACCGTCGACATTAAACGCCACCTCGATCTTGCCATCTCTAACTTCAAAAGACTATCAAAGATCTGGAAATCTAGCCACCTTTTGAACCATCTGAAAATGCAGCTATACAACAGTCTGATCGTACCCATTGCTCTGTATGGGTGTTAAACTACTACTACTACTACTACTAACAACTCACCGCAGCGCCAACCTGAGACCAATACAACTACGCATGCTTCTCCTCCACCATAATCGATTCAAAGCCTCCCTTTTTACACCCGCCCATGAAGTTCCCATTTCCTTTAAATCTTTCCTTATGGGGTCCTCCCACCCCAGACGGAGACGACATGCTTTCCGTCTAGCCCTAGACGGTTAGCCGAACAGAAAAATCTTCGGCAATCTGTGATCCTTCATCCGCACAACGTTCCCTAGCCACCTAAACTTTTCTTACATTATAGCCCTAGAGAGCGGTATTGAGCCACATTTTTTCGTATAATCTATTGTTTGAAGTATGGTCAGTCAGCCGGGTACCCAGAATCAATCCTTAAGCAATTTCTCTTGAAAACATCTAGCAAATCTTCATCAGCTTTTCGGAGCGTCCATGCTTCAGTATCATATTTGACTATGGTAATCTCTGTAGCTTCTAATATTCTAGTCTTGGTTTGCAGACTTATCTTTTTATTCTTCCAAACTTTTTTTAACTGTGAAAAAACACCCTGAGCCTTTGCTATTCTACTTTTAACATCTTCACTGCTCCCACCATCTTTACTAATAATACTACCAAGGTAAGTGAAGCTGCCCACCTAATCAATCTTTTCATTAACCAACGTCACCTTTTCATCTTCAGTTATTCCTACCCTTAGTGACTTAGTCTTCTTAATATTAATTATCAAACCAATTCTGATACCCTGAACTTGCAAAACCTCTAAAACTTCATTCATTTTGCTCATACTTTCATCTAGGATGCTTAAATCATCAGCATAATCCAAGTCCAGGAGACTTTTTCCTCCCCATTTGATTCCGTGGTATCCCATTGCCTTTCCTGCGCTCCTTAAAACAACGTTCATCAAAATAATCCTTATAAAGGGGGATAGAATACAACCCTGCTTAACTCCTGATTTAATACAAAACCAGCTGCTAACCTCATTACCTACCTTAACCGCAGCATTTTTATTCTCGTACATAACACTAATCACTTTAATATATTGGTTTGGTATACCCTACAAGGATAAAACCTTTACAAAAGCAGTAGAGCTCTTCTATCAACAGAATCGAACGCTTGCTCATAATCTATAAGACTGAGGAACAAAGGTGTTTGAAAACTCAGGCACTTCTCAATTATTAGCCTAAGAGTGAAAATTTGGTCGACACATCCTCTACCTTTTCTAAAACCACACTATTCTTTTCTTAAAATTCTGTCTACGGCATCTCCCAGTCTAAAAAGTATCATATTAATAAGTAATTTACTACCTATAGAAACCAGACTAATGCCTCGATAATTATCACACTCACTTTTATCACCTTTCTTACAAAGTGGCTTAATTAAGGTTTTCCTGAGTGTGAAACCTGGACACTAAAAGCTGAAAACAAGTGCAACCTCCTTGCGTTCGAAATAGTCGAAAGTAATTGGACGTCAACTAATGATCCTCTCACTCCCCCCATTTCCCCAAACATATGCAATCAAAATTTTGCGATAGATATTTTTTTCAACGTAGATGAAAGTTACGGAAATTAGGTCTTTGCCAGCATTGGTGAAGAAACTTAAAAAAGGACTCATTCAGTTGGGAATTGAGAGGGCTAGTGCTCTTATTCAGTGTCAAAGGTAAATTAAGGGTAAATCCCCCCACGTCCATCATTTCCCCAAACATTTCTGATCAAAATATTGATATGCTGAAAAGAAAAATCTTTTAAATGTTTTCACTTTTATAACTTTAACAAATCAAAAATTAATTAAGATTTTAAGCAATAAATATCAGCATATGCATATTAAACTGACAATGTGCATTTTTTTTAATAGATGCATTTAAATTTTTTCAGTAAAGTTGAAATTATATTCAGGCTTTTACAAAACATAGGATTTAGAACCCTACTCATATTTATTTCTGCTCGTTCTGAGTTTGACTTTATTTTAATTTCGGTTTGTTTTGAATTTCATTTATTTATTGATACTGATTTGTGGTAGTTGTATACTTGGTAGAATATTTTCTTCCATTTTTGTTCATTATTGGTATAATGGAGTTCTTTACTTTTTTTTGAAAACATTTTTTAATTGATTTCGTAAAACAATACAATTTGAACAACACCATTGCATATTTCCTCGTTTTATTTCAAGGAACATAGTATTTCCAATAAAATATTTGGTATTTTGAATAAAGCATTCAATTATTTCTTGAAACAATACAATTTGAGCAACACCATTGCATATTTCCTCACTTTATTTCAAGGAACAAAAGATTTCGAATACAACATTTGGTATATTGAAAAAAGCATTTGCTTATTACATAGAAACAATACAATTTCAGTAACACCATTGCATATTTACTCATTTTATTTGAATCAAAATAGTATTTAGAATCAAATATTTGACATTTTGAATAAAGTATTTGCTTATTTCTTGAAGCAATACAATTGGAGCAACACCGTTGTATATGTCCTAATTTTGTTTCAAGCAGCATAGTATTTGGAATAAAATATTTGGTATTTTGAATAAATCATTTGCCTATTTCATAACACAATACAATTTGAGCAACAGCTTTGCAGATTTCCTCGTTTTATTTAAAGCAACCTAGTATTTCGAATAAAATGTTTGGTACTTTTGAATAAAGCAATCTGAATATTTCATGAAACAATTCAATTTGAGCAACACCATTGCATATTTCCTCATTTTATTTCAAGCAACATAGTGTTTCGAATAAAATGTTTGGTATTTTCAATTAAGAATTCGCTTATTTGATGAAACAATACAATTTGAGGAATTGCAGATTTCCTCATTTTGTTTTAAGCAACATAGTATTTCGAATAAAGTATTTGTATTCTGAATAAATCATTTGCTTATTTCTTGAAACAACATACAATTTAAGCAAAACTATTGCATATTTCCTCATTTTATTTCAAGCAATATAGTATATCGAATAAAAATATTTGGTATTTTGAATAAAGAATTTGCTTATTTCACGAGACAAGAAATTTGAGGAACACCCATTGCATATTTCCTCATTTTATTTCAAGCAATATAGTATTTCGAATAAAATCTTTGGTATTTTGGAATTAATACATTTTCTTATTTTATGAAAAAAGCAATAAATTTCAATGAAATAATCATATTGTTTCATGAAATAAGTAAATGCAGTATTCACAATACCCACATTTTATTCAAAAATACCATATTGCTTGAAATAAATTAGGAATTATGCAATGGAGTTGCTCAAATTGTAATGCTTCTTGAAATAAAAAAATGCTTTATTCAAAATACCAAATATTTTACTCGAAATACTATATTGCTTGAAATAAAGTTAGAAGTATGCAATGTTGTTGCTCGTATTGTATTGTTTCATGAAATGAACAAATACCTAATTCAAAATTCCAAACATTTTGTTCAAAATACCATGGCTTGAAATAATTAGGAATAATGCAACGGTGTTGCTCAAATTGTATTTTTTCATGAAATAAGCAAATGCTTTATTCAAACCACCAAATATTTTATTAAAAGTAAAAATCTTGCTTGCGATAAAATGAGGGAAATATACAATGGTGTTGCTCAAGTTGTGTTGTTTCATGAAACAAGCAAATGATTTATTGAAAAAAAACAAATGTTTTATTCAAAATATTATCTTGCTTGAAGTAAAATGAAGAAATATGCAATGGTGTGGCTCAAATTGTATTGTTTCATGAAATAAGTAAATGCTTTATTAAAAGTACCAAAAATTTTATTTGAAATACTATATTGCTTGAAATAAAACGAGGAAATATGCAATGGGGTTGCTCAAATTGTATTGTTTCATGAAATAAGAAAATGCTTTATTCGAATACCTAATATTTTATTCAAAATACTATGCTGCCTGAAATAAAATAAATGAAATATGTAAAGGTGTTGCACCAATTGTAATTTTTAATGAAATAAGCAAATGCTTTATTCAAAATACCAAATATTTAATTAGAAATACTATGTCGCTTGAAGTAAAATGAGTAAATAGGCAATGGTGTGGCTCAAATCGTATTGTTTCATGAAATGAGCAAATGTGTTAATAAAAATAACAAATATTTAACTCAAAATACTATGTTACTTTAAATAAAATGAGGAAATATTCAATGGTGTTGCTCAAAATATATTGTTTTGGGAAATAAGCAAATTCTTTATTCAAAATACCAAATATTTTATTCAAAATACAATCTTGCTTGAGATAAAATGAGGAAATAAGCAATGGTGTTGCTCAAGTTGTATTGTTTCATGAAACAAGCGAGGATTTTATTCAAAATGAACTTGATGGTGGAGCTATAGGGTTATCACTACTAATAACACAATGATTATGCTAAATGTAATCAGAGAACAAAATATGTACAAGTCTACACACATACTGAATGTCAGGGCGCCGTCTCCCTGTACTATATAATATATCCTATATATCTAAATTATAATATATTACTTCCTGGGAGACAGAACTCTGCTCTTTCCCTGCCACTAAGAAACCAATGGGCCTGTATGCATGTGATTATTGAATCATGAATTAATTGTTGTTATTGTGGAATTATTTAGTTTTGAATCATGGGTTGACAATTTAATATTTTCACTTGAATTGCGACATTTTTGCGTTAATTCAATTCCTTCTTTACAGAATCAAAAATTCACAAAATTATAAATCCTCCACAGAATTACTAATTGTATTTCGGTAGTCTTATGCAGGGCTCTATCCAGTTTTTTTCAAGGGGTGGGGGTTCTACTAAAGGATTTTTTTGTGGGAGGGAGCTACGCAAAAAAAATCTAATAACGCTAACAAAATATATTGATTTTTGTGACGTTTTTGAGAGTCGGACAAACATTTTTT
>NC_142797.1:87953657-87966157 GCF_049724085.1 Artemia sp. Qi Xiang Cuo
TCTCATTCAAGACATAGTCTACAGCCAGCGGTTATTTCCACAGCTACATTGGGTACTCGTATATCATTGCTGGTGCTGCTGTCGGTTCCATCATTAATCTCCAATAATGTAAATGCATCACTCATTTTTTCTCCACTAATATCCTCTCAAATAAACTATTCTCTCTCTGAATTCAATTCTCTTACTAATATGAACTAGAATGAAAATTACTTCTTATATTTGAATCCAACTACTAATCAAGTTACCGTATATGGAGTAACCGCCGCTGCCTCTGATTGGCTCATAAAAAATGCCAACGTCAAACGATACATTCATTGTGCAATTCTTATCAAAAACAAAAACCTTGCCAACTTTTAAAATGTTCACGCGTAAATACAGTGTCCCACGCATGGGTTTTTCTTGCGCAATTCAATGTATTTTTTTCATGTATTTTTGAAACCTTATGCTCAATTCAATGTATTTTTGAATGTATTTTTGAAAGTGCTTAATAGGTAACTACTGTCCTGCCCACCCACCCCTTAGCATTAAACCCGACGCCCTGACGCGTCGATTGAATATTAGCAATAATATTCAATCTCGATCGGGTCCGTTTGGGTAAAAGAGAGTACCAGGAAAGGGAGGGAGCTGGTTGGCCTCAATTACTTTTACTTTTAAACTTGATTTACTTGACTTATGTCCCGGACGTCCTCAAGGGTCAAGTTGGGGCCATCTCCTTCACACGTTCCTGGATCTGTTTCCTGTACAAAGTCCAGTCGTTAGCTTGTCTCAGAAGGTATACGAGATCACTTCCGAAGTTGTCACGCCATCTCTTCCTAGATCTTTCAGCTGGGTGGCTACCGTGGACCCTTCCTTCGAAGGCAACTTTTGGCAGGCGCGAGCATTCCATTCGCTGTAAGTGGCACTGCCGCCTAAGTTGCTGCAGGCCCACTTTGCGGAGAATAGGAGTTTCCCACTTCAGCTGCTTCCCAAGGCCTTCGTTCGATACTCTGTCTTGGTATGCGACTCCGGCAATGCGTCGGAGGTATTTTGTCTCGAAAGCCGAAATTCTGCGTTCATCTTTGACCTTCAGTGTCCACGTTTCGTAGGCGTACATGGCGACAGGTATGATTAGAGAGTCGAAAAGTCGAAGTTTCAGTTGCATAGGTGTTTATTTTTAAAGAGGGGAAGTAGTCTCTTGAAGCTTGTACCTCCTAGGGTAAGTATTCGTTTTATGTCGTCGGAGCAGTTGTTGTCTGAAGATATTAGGCTCCCTAGGTACACGAACTTGGTCACCGACTCGACTTCTGCTCCACTTACTACGACATGAATAGGGGATGGGTTTGGATCTTTTCTGGTGCGCATCGCTTTGGTGTTCTTTATGTTTAGGAAAATACCAAAGATATATGCGGCTGTTTTAAGTTCGGAGGCTTGGGCTTGTATACTGGACTCAGTTTCTACTAGCTTGTCGAGGTCGTCAGCATTAGCTAGGGTATCGTTGTTTGTACCGTTAACGGTCACTCCTACACTTTTCTCATGCAGGGGTAGTATGGCATATAAAAAGAGCTTGAAAAGTTGTGGTGAGAGTAAGCAGCCTTGTAGCACGCCCGAAGTTGTAGCAAACTCTTTCGTTTGGCCTTCTGGGGTCTGAACACAGCTATGGTAATTGTCAAACGTCTTTTTGATTATGTTGACTATATTTTCAGGAACGCCATAGTAGGCTAGTATATGCTAAAGTCCATTTCGCCAAACTAGATCAAAGGCCTGCTTAAAATCAATGAATAGTTGGAGTATTTCTTTGTCAGGTTCAAGGTACCTTTCTGCGAGTTGCCTCACTATAAAGATCTGGTTGGTGGTAGACCATCCAGGGCAAAAACCAGCCTGATAGTCACTGATAATGTGGTCTGTTATTGCTCCGATTCGGTTTAGAAGGATCCTTGTTATGACTTTGGCTGGATGACTTGTAAGGCTTATGGGCCGGTAATTGTCACAGTCGTTTTTAGGGCCTTTCTTGTTGAGCGGTGCAATGACTGCCTTCGCCCATGCTTTTGGGAAATGGCCTGTTGACCACACTGCGACAGACATTTTATGTCGTAGGTCCTCTAAAAAGCAGAGGAGATCAAACTTTAACCAGCTTGGCAGGGATTCCATCAAGGTCTCGGGCTTTATTTTTCTTGAGACTGTGAATGACCTCTTTTACTTCACTAATTAAAGGTTGGGGGCTAGGGTCGCATTCCAATTTGGGGAATCCTGATATTACAGTAGGGTTGCAGGTAAGAAGCGGATTCAGTTTCTCTTTAAAGTGACTTTCCCATCTGTTTTTAATAGCCTCGCTGTCACTGAGGAGCTTACCACCCTTGTCCAGGATGCTAGTAGCGATGGTGGACTTTTTTGTGGAGAGTTCTTTGACTGTTCTGTACATTCTATGGCTGTTTCCTGATTTGAAATTCTTTTCACAGGACTCGCCCTTCACCCTTATGTAATCTCTGAAAGCTGTTCGAATCTTTTTGTTTACCGTCCACTGTATCCGCTTATACATGTCCCTTTTTTCTCGGTCCTGCCTGTTGCAAACCCGTCACTTTTGGTCACAAAGATCTAGGATCTCATCTGTGATCCAGGGCTTCTCTGTTTTAGGTTTGTGACTTAAGATTTCGTTAGCTGTATCTATGAGTGCTGCGTTCAGGTTCTCAACTAGGGCATCTAAGATGTAAGGGGTTATTGTCGACGGGAGTGACTCAAGTACAGGACCAAGACTTTCTTCTAGTGACTGCAGGAAAGTGGTGCGTGTGGTGGGTTCTTTCAATTTATTGGTGTAGAACCTTGGGATCTTATTTTTCTTTACCGGAAGGGTTTTGAGTTGGAGTTTTGCCAATGTGCTCATTACAAGGACATGATCCGAATCGAAATCTCCTCCAGGTAAGGCAGTGGTATTTGGGATAGACGACTTCTACCGTTTGGATATGAAGACATAATCGATCAGATTTGTCGTCTTTCCATCTGGTGATATCCAAGTTTTCTTTCTTCTCTTTCTGTGTTTGAACATTGAGTTCGTAACAAAGAGATCATTATCCCTGCAGAAGTTAAGTAGCCCCTCCCCACGTGCGTTTGACCTCCCAAAACCGAATCTGTCGAAGACATCGTTGTCAGGTTGTGTAGCTTCTCCAGTGATAGTATTGAAGTCACCCATTACTAAGCGGAGATCTTTCTTTGGGACTTCATCAGTTAGAGAGTGAAGTTGTTGATAGAAGGTTTCAACTTCTTCATCAGGTCTGGAGGAGTCAGGGGCGTACACTTGGACGACGGTGATGTTTTGTACTTTCGCTCGCAGCCAAATCATCATAAGGCGCTCTGAGACTAACTTTGTGGCTATGAGCGCGTGCTTTGCTTTGCGTGTTAGGAGAAAGCCAACGCCTTGTCGGTTTTTGCCATCAGATCTACCAGAGTACAAAAGCATGATGTCACCGCATCGTTGTTCTCCTGAACCAGGTAAGTGAGTTTCCCAGAAGCCAATAACGTCCCATCTGTACCTCTCGAGCTCTTTGACAGTTAGTTCTAGTTTCCCAGTCTTTGCCAAAGTTCGCACTTTCAAAGTTCCCAGGTAGAATGGGACTTTCTGGGTCAGAATAGAGGTTTCTGCTGGTAGAGTGCTATCATCCTCAATGGGATTCGTCATCATCTGCCGAGTTTGCATATCTTCATCTGAAGTCGTCAGATCGTCGGTTTCCCCGTACGCGGTAATATTATCTTTATCATTATCATTCGCTATTTTATCTTGCCTTCCGTTGATTATCCTGGACGCGGTATTACGGTTTCGTCTCTTTGTTTTCAACTGATCCATAACATTTAAAAGAAGAGTGTTTCATGGCTAATTTAGGACAGCAGCAAGCCTCTCATCTATGTCTTTCGTAGGTGGCCGATTTCCTCCATCTTGAGAGTACTCTGCCCTCGCAGCTTTCTTCTCGCTGACTATTTACCCATAGCTGGCACTAGGGTTTGACTCTGTCGGGACGTGTCCACGCGTCGGTGGGCCCAGCACAGAGGGGGCCTTAGTTCATCCTTAACTGTGTTTGGTCAAACAGTTTGGGGTCCCAGTTATGTTTAAGGACCCCCAGGAACTGGGTCCCCCTTGGTCCGTGCCTTCTTATTGGTTATTCGAAGAAATCCCCCGTATCTGGAGGATTTTCCCCTATCCACCACCTGGGGACGTGCCTAAGCTGCCGGAGGTGGCACTCACTGAGAAGGTAACTCAGTGTACTCAGGAAGTTTATTACTTTTAAACGAGAACTAGAACCTTATATTTCCAATCAAATGAGCCTCCTCTAAATTTCACTCGACCACCCCTTCCAAAAACCTTATTTGCACTCGGAATATATTTGACAACCCTTACTCCCAGACTCACGGGGTGGGGGGAGGTTGTGTCAACACTGCTTGTTATACCTTGTTATGTGATCTTCGGACTATTTTTTGAACAGAAAGCTAAGTCAAAATTTCCATCGGATGCATTTCTGGAAAATCGAACGTAGCAGGGGGGCTCTAGTTGCTCTATGATCACTTTGACTTTAAAAAGGGCACAACAATTTCTGATTTTCAATCCAATGAGCCCCAGTTGAAGTTATACGACTACCCTTTCCATATGAATCTTCTCTGCATCCTAGGCATAATTGAAAATCCTTGATCTGAGGTGTGTATGTAGGGGAGGGTGTTGTCATTGCCAAAGACATAATTACTGGACGTTTCAACTACACCGAACAAGATGTCTGTCTCAAAATTTTGATTGGATGAGTTTGGGGGAATGATTGGTGTGGAAGGGGGATGGTGTTGGTTGCCCTCTAATCCCTTTCGATTATTAAAAAGGGCACTAGAACTTTTAAAATCCAATTGAAAGAGCCCCTTCGAATTTTTTACAACAACTCCTTCTATACGAAGTGTCCTAGTCTAAAAAAAATAAAACAATGTGCCCATCTCACTCTCTACCTAGGTAGCGCTATTGCACTGCCTCTGATACAAAATAGAAATATCATTCGTTATCCCTCTGTTCTAACTATGTTTTATTAAATTGTTTGATCTAAAGATCAGCTTAATATAAAATAACCCCTCCAATCAACCCCAGGTTTTTCGGGTAAGCATGCATCCTCAATATAATCACCTCAATATGAGGTGGCTGATTCAACTGGAAATCAGAAGTCCTATTGTGTTTTTTTGACAGTCAAAGTGATTGGAGGGCAAATAACCCCTCTCCAACGTCCTCTTTTTGGCAAATACATTCAATAGAAATTTTGACATAGCTATTTTTTTGAAAAGAGTCTTAAGATCATATTTCAAGGCCTTTGGGGTTAACACAATGTCTCAGAACCTAAAGGCAAGTGTTTTAAGTTATTCCCCGGTGGTATATAACGTTTTTATGGAATGGGGTCACATAAACGTTAGAGGATGCTTATTTAATTGGAAATTAAACCTTCTAGTTCCCTTTTATGAGTCAAAAGGGATGAAGGACAACAAGAAATCCACCCCCCCTGAGGCCTTCTTTTCCCCAAACGTATCGCTGAAATTGTGAGATAGCCACTTTGTTAAAGAAAAGTCATAAGAACATGTAAAAAAGCCTCCAAGGTTGACAAAACCCACAACAACCCTGGGGCAAGAGAGTTGAAAGATATGCCCCGGGGGGTATATGAGGTTCTTAGGAAATGGGTGGTCGCAAAAACTTCGGATAGACCTCATTTGATTGGAAGTTGAAATTTATAGTGTCCTTTTTCATAAGCGGTGCAATAGCAATGCCAAAGTAAAGAGAGATTTGGACAAAATGTAATATTATTTTTTTTTTTTTTTTTTTTATTTTATACCAGGAAACCTCGTATTAAAGTATTAATAGAAGCTTCAGAAAAGGCTGATTCGATTGGAAATTGAAAGGGCTAGTGTTCCTTTTAATATTCGGAAGTAATTGGAGGGCAAAAAGCCCCAACCCACACCCATCATTTCCCCAAACATACCCAATCAAAATTTTTAGATAGCCAGGTAGAGAAAACAGGGATTTTTTTCTTTAGACAGTAAAACCTTTACCCAAAATGAATGTTTATACCCTATATCCGAGGGCGGTCCTCAGCAAAATATTTGAAAAAATATAAAAGAAACTCACATTTGAATATGACCATTAAACCTAAAATCGATTTAAAATATTCATAGCATGCTTACTTCAGGGAAGTTCAACCAGGACTGGTACATAAAGTAAGGTGAAAAAAGGCAATTCATTCGAGTGAAGTAAAAAATTTAAAAACGAGTTTTCAATTCTTTAATTCTAAAATAAGGCAAATATCTAGGCTCACAGCTCTCTATGGATCACTCTAAATCTTAGAAATTTTGTATATTTTAAATCGACAGAATAATTTAATTCTTTTTATGTATATATTGTCATTAAAGTATCAGATTTTTGGTTACTATTAGAACGAAGCACTCTTTGCTTACCACTTAAAAGTTTGAAACACGGTTTAAAACTTTAGTAGTAAGTCATCGATGATCCACGAACTGTTGAAAACAAGAAAAATGAGAGCCATATTGGATCCACTAAAACAAATTCTTCTAAAATTCAAAGCACTAATATTCAATCATCAGCAGTTTTATGCATTTGACCAAGGTCTCTAAAAATTAAAGCAATAATATTCAATAATTAATGACATTCACTGCATAGGGAGAGCGTGTTGAGCAGCAAGGAATGGCGAACAAGAACAATCAAATTGTTAAAGTACTCTTTTTTAAACAGTATACTTATTTGATATTGGTGCTTAAAACACGGCTTCAAACTTTGGTTCTAATGCATTGATAAAATTACCAATAAGGTGTGACTTAATTGCATTTTTATAGGTCCCTATAAGCAAAAATATAATGATATTTGAACTTTTGTCAAGTCAAAAGTTCAAAAATTTGAATTACCAACGTGGCACAGTACAAGACCTGTTCTCTGCGAGGATCGAGCTTCTTTGCATTACCTTAGACTATAAAGCCTGTTTTCCTACCAAGATAGAATTTGACGTCTTCATAAGCCTTTTCCTCTTTCAATCATCCATAGTCTTCCAAAATCTTTCAAAGACAGAGTAACTAAGCATGACTCATTATATAACTATTAATGAATATATTTTCGTGGTGTTTAGTCTTTTATTTTACATTTCAGACACCGCAAGGACAATCAGTGGTAAGTTTCTATATCAAACATTTTTAAAAATAAAAAACCGAAAAATTTAAGTAAAATTAAAACACTATTGTATTTACTTACGAGACCCGCTAGTAAAAAGTGGAACAGCTATTCCACTTAAGATAATCCCCTCCCTCCTATTCTGTAAGACTTAATCTAATCTGTGATGACAGGCATATTGTGTACTTTTCAACTCTGAGTGGTTAAAACTACATTATTACTTTTTTTCTTTAAAAGTAACACATTTTTTCGGTTGCCTTCAATTGGCTTAAAAGGCTTAGAATTTTTATATACCTAATAAGTTTCATTTAAGGCTAAACATAGATTCAACAATCAATTTTGTCATTAAAAGAGGGCTCTGGGGGTCACAGTTTAAACATTGATTTTTAATTGAAAATAACCACATTGAGCTCTGTTTAGTTGATTCTACATGTTTTATGCTCAAAATTCATGAAACAAAATTAACCAAACAGTTCGTGGCAACGAACTGTTTGGTTAATTTTGTTTCATAAAAAAGAAGATGAACAGTATAAACATGAAAATAAAATCAAAACACATAAGCAAAACGAAATGATCAAAATTTTAGTGAAACAACTGAGGTGGTACCTGGCAGGTTTTGAGAATGAAAAGACTGAATTAAAAAAGAGAGAATTGACAGAATAGGTGGGAAATATATAACCTTGGCTGTATATTTGCACATTAGGGGTGGGGGGGGGGGGTTGGGGGTCAAGTATATAGACAGTGTGAAATCAGAAAACAATTCTTACTTCAAATATCAGAATAATTGTAGCTAACCCAATATGCATGCAGACCCGCTGTACTTTTTTTTAAATTAACCAAACAGTTCGTGGCAACGAACTGTAAGTAAGGAGCGACCCGGTTCAGTAGTAATCGAAACTCTAAAAAACAGAATTTTGATACCAATCAGATTTTAAATCTTATTTCAGATCTTATTTGAAAAAATTAATTTTTATGCTGATTTCAAATATCTAAGTTTCATCAAGTTTAGTATTACCCATCAAAAGTTACGCGCCTGAGAAAATTTGCATTATTTTTGTAAAAAGGCAGAAACATCCCCTAATAGTCGTAGAACCTTAATGAAAATCACACCATCAGATTCAGCTTAACAGAGAACCCTACTGCAGAGGTTTCAAGCTCCTATCTGGAAAAATGGGGAATTTTGAATTTTTTGCCAGAACACGGATGCGTGTTTATTTTTAATTTTTTTTCCCAGGGGTGATCGTATTGGCCCAATGGTCTTAGAATACTGCAGTTGGGCTCATTCGGATGGAAATTAAAAGTTTTAGTGCCCTTTTTAAGTGAGCAAAAAATAGAGGGCAACTTGGCCCCCTCCAACGCTCATTTTTTTCCCGATGTCACCTGATCAAAATTTTGAGACCACCATTTTGTTCATTATGGTCGAAATATATAATAACTTTGTCTTTAAGGATGACTTAATCCCCCACAGTCCCAGGGGGAAGGGCTGCAAGTTATAAACTTTGCCCAATGTTTACATATAATATTGGTTATTGGGAAGTATACACACATTTCCAGGGGGATTTTTTCTGTTATTAGGGGGAAAGGTCGGAGGTTACGCGGGAGGATCTTTCCATTGAAGAATTTTTCATGGGCGAAGGGACATTGCTATAAAGGGGGCACCAGATTTCCCAGCATAATTTAAAAAAAACGATCAGAAATTAAATAAATAACAAGTTTTCAACTGAAAAACTTTTCAACTGAAAAACTTTTCAACCTCAAAACTTAAAACGAACAGAAACTATTACGTATATGACTCGGTTCGCCCCCTAGTCAATACCTCGCTCTTTACGCTGAAGTTTGTTTAGTACTTTCGTAAGAGCTATTTATTCTAATAGACGGCTTTTGTGATTAAGGGGTCATTCTTACAGAATTGAAAAACAATTCAAACAGAACCCCCTAATATATGTAATAAAATATGCGAGTATAGAAGTGCGCTAGGTAAGTTAATTCGTAAGATACGTATATTTATTACTAATAAAAAAATCGTAAATAAAATAAAAACAACTTTCGAGAAACCCATTTAGCCAAAAAAAAGTAAAATTAATATGCAAATTTCATCTTAAGGCTCCAGGTGCTGATAGGGCAGTAAATAAGTTTCTTAAATATGATGGCTCTGAGGTTAGAAATAAGTTACTGAAGATTATGAATATGATTTTTGAAAAAGGGGAAGTACCAAATGATTTTAGGAAAAGCTTAATTAAGCCACTTTATAAGAAAGGTGATAAAAATGAGTGTGGTAATTATCGAGGCATTTGTCTGGTCTCTGTAGGTAGTAAATTACTTAGTAATATGATACTTTTAAGACTGAGAGATGTCATAGACAAAGTGTTAAGAGAAGAACAGTGCGGTTTTAGAAAAGGTAGAGGATGCGCTGACCAAATTTTCGCTCTTAAGTTAATAATTGAGAGGTGCCTGAGTTATCAAACACCTTTGGTCTTTAGTTTTATAGATTATGAGCAAGCGTTAAATCCTGTTGGTAGAAGAGCCTTAGCAAAGGTTTTATCCTTGTATGGTATACCAGACAAATACATTAAAGTGATTAGTGCTATGTACGAGAATAACACAGCTGCGGTTAAGGTAGGAAATGAGATTAGCTGCTGGTTTTGTATTAAATCAGGAGTTAAGCTGGGTTGTGTTCTATCCCTCTTTATAGGGATTATTTTGATGGACTTTGTATTATGGAGCACAGGAAAGGCAATGGGAGACCACAGAATTAAAAGAGAAGGAAAAATTCTCCTGGACTTAGATTAAGCTGATGATTTAAGCGTCCTAGAGGAAAGTGTAAAGCAAAATGAATTAAATTTTAGAGGTTTTGCGAGTTCAGGGTGCTAGAATAGGCATGAAAATTAATGTTAATAAGACTAATTTACTAAGATTAAAAATAAGTGAAGATGAAAAGGGGACATTGGGTAATGAAATGATTGATCAAGTGGGTGGCTTCACTTACCTTGGTAGTATTATTAGTAAAGATGGTGGGAGCAGTGAAGATGTTAAAAGTAGAATAGCCAAGGCACAGGCTGTTTTTTCACAATTAAAAGAAGTTTTGAAGAATAGGAAGATAAGTCTACAAACCAAGATTAGAATATTAGAAGCTACAGTGATGACAGTAGTCAAATATGGCCCTGAAGCATGGGCGCTTCGAAAAGTGGATGAAGATTTGCTCGATGTTTTCCAGAGAAACTGCTTAAGTATTGTTCTGGGTACCCGGCTGACTGACCGTATTTCAAACAATAGGCTGTAAGAAAAATGTGGTTCAATACCACTCTCAAGGGCTGTAATGAAAGAAAGGTTGAGATGGCTAGGGCACGTTGTAAGGTTGAAGGATGACAGATTGCCAAAGATTGTTCTTTTCGGCCAACCGTCTAGGGCTAAACGAAGCAGGTCGTCCTCATCTACGGTGGGAGGACGTCATAAGGAAAGATTTAAAGGAAATGGGAACTTGGTGGGAGGATGTAAAAAGGGAGGCATTGAATAGATTGAGATGGAGGAGGAGTGTGCGTAGCTGTGTTGGCCTCAGGTGGCACACGTTCATAAATTAAATAAAAAATATGTTTTTTTTAACTGAAAGTCAGGAGCGACATTAAAACTTAAAACGAGTAGGAATTGTTCCGTATATAGATAGATAGATAGATAGATAGATTTATTTTCCATATACCAGTAAAATAATTACATAACAATCTACAAATCCCCACAAAGGCTCCATGGCCTGTAGGAAGGGGATCATGAAAAGATCAAATAAACATTAAACATTTAAACGCTTAAGATTTAAACAATATAAACATAACATTAATATTTAAACATATAAACATAAGCATTTTTACTTTTAACATTTAAAGCATTTGCTTAATAATAAATAAAAAAAAAAAAAAAAAAAAAAAAAAAAAAAAAGGAGAGTTCACTAAATAAGCTTTATCCAACTACAGTGAATCACAGCATCTATAAAAAAAGGAGAGTTCACTAAATAAGCTTTATCAAACTACAGTGAATCACAACATCTATATATATATATAAAAAAATAATAGAAAAAAAATTAAATGAAATAAAACTTTTGGCAGCAGGCAAAAGTAAAGAAAATTAATCACATGAAAACAAATATTTTTTTACTAGTCTTTTGAAGGTGCCAAATGAGTGGCATTCTCGAGCCGAATCGGGAAGGGTGTTCCATATCAAATGACACGCAACAAGAGGATTAAAATCGGATCTTATTGTTGGTGTATGGGGAATTTGGATATTTAAAGAACTACGGAGTTGATAATTTGACCGATCAGATACAAAAGAAGACGTAAATCTAAGGGATCTAGGAATATCACCATGGAGCTGAAGAAAAGCGAAAGACGCACAGGAAAGAATATAAAGTTTTTTAATATCAAGTAACGGTTTAGTTGCCGAACGATTTACATCCTGGATAAGATTTATAGCTTTATCACCAGTCTTCGAAAGCGGTTTGAGAAAAGAAGGGAAAGTATATGAAAGGGTTTGTCCCCTCCTTAACGCCTCGCTCTCTACGCAAAAGTTCAACTCTTTTTCACAATTCTATTTTTTTACAATAAAAAAATTTAGTGTAAAGAGGGAGGCGTTAAGGAGGGGACAGCCTCTTTCATACACGGAATAATTTCTGTCCGTTTCAAGTTTTACAAATTTTACTTTCAGTTAAAAAACTTGTTTTTTTTAATTTAATCAAAATCAAAGCTAAAGGCCTGCTTAAGTACATATATTGTATACATAATTTTTTTTTCTCAAGCAACCTCGTAGGGAAGATATGGTCATAAAAACTTTTGAGGAGGCTTCATTGACTTTGATAGTGGTATTTTTAGCTCTATTTCTAAGAGCAGAAGCAATGCGCAGGACGAACGAACCCCCTTCTGTTTCAATTTTTCTATCCTGTCTTTTCACCAGCCCTAGCCCAACACTATTAAACATTTTGAGATTGCCCTTTTGTTCAATATAATAGGGCAAGAGAAGCCTTGCAAAAGGGCAAGAGAAGCCTTGGGGCAAGAGTCGGAAATGATACAAATTACTATTTCTTACAAACTGGTTTTAAAATGGAAAAGGAAATGTCGTTAGACATGTGATTAGCTCCTGTTTTTCAGGGATAGGTAACTAGTTCAAAGGAATTCAATATTTTGTTGTGGAAGGGGTGTTTGGGTACAAATACAAGCTAGTACTTTCTGTATCTGGCTGGTCTGATACTTAAGGCCAAAAGCCCATGGAACAAAAGTAGCTTAGTATTCAAACAGATTTTCTGGAGAAAACCTTAATCCAGAGAATAGAACTGCAAAAAAATTCTTAGATTTTATCCATA